>NW_028162944.1:5000-87500 GCF_964263955.1 Coregonus lavaretus | reverse complement strand
ATGGATGCAACTCAGCATTCTTTGTCCTCCAAACACGACGAGTTGAGTTTTTACCAAAAAGTTATATTTTGGTTTCATCTGACCATATGACATTCTCCCAATCCTCTTCTGGATCATCCAAATGGACTCTAGCAAACTTCAGACGGGCCTCGACATGTACTGGCTTAAGCAGGGGGACACGTCTGGCACTGCAGGATTTGAGTCCCTGGCGGCGTAGTGTGTTACTGATGGTAGGCTTTGTTACTTTGGTCCCAGCTCTCTGCAGGTCATTCACTAGGTCCCCCCGTGTGGTTCTGGGATTTTTGCTCACCGTTCTTGTGATCATTTTGACCCCATGGGGTGAGATCTTGCGTGGAGCCCCAGATCGAGGGAGATTATCAGTGGTCTTGTATGTCTTCCATTTCCTAATAATTGCTCCCACAGTTGATTTCTTCAAACCAAGCTGCTTACCTATTGCAGATTCAGTCTTTCCAGCCTGGTGCAGGTCTACAATTTTGTTTCTGGTGTCCTTTGACAGCTCTTTGGTCTTGGCCTTAGTGGAGTTTGGAGTGTGACTGTTTGAGGTTGTGGACAGGTGTCTTTTATACTGATAACAAGTTCAAACAGGTGCCATTAATACAGGTAACGAGTGGAGGACAGAGGAGCCTCTTAAAGAAGAAGTTACAGGTCTCTGAGAGCCAGAAATCTTGCTTGTTTGTAGGTGACCAAATACTTATTTTCCACCATCATTTGCAAATAAATTCATTAAAAATCCTACAATGTGATTTTCTGGAGAAAAAAAATCTCAATTTGTCTGTCATAGTTGACGTGTACCTATGATGACAATTACAGGCCTCTCTCATCTTTTTAAGTGGGAGAACTTGCACAATTGGTGGCTGACTAAATACTTTTTTCCCACACTGTATCTATCAATCTATCAATCTACTGTATCTATCTATCAATCTATCAATCTATCTATCTATCTATCTATTGTTTCTATCTATCTACTGTATCTATCTATCTACTGTATATATCTATCAATCTATCAATCTACTGTATCTATCTATCTATCTATCTATCGTATCTACTGTATCTATCTATCTATCTATCTATCTATCTACTGTATCTATCTATCTATCTACTGTATCTATCTATCTATCTATCAATTGTATCTATCTATCTAACTATTGTATATATCTATCTATCTATCTATTGTATCTATCTACTGTATCTATCTATCTATCTACTGTATCTATCTATCTATCTATCTATCTATCTACTGTATCTATCTATCTATCTACTGTATCTATCTACTGTATCTATCTACTGTATCCATCTATCTATCTATCTATCTATCTATCTATATATCTATCTACTGTATCTATCTACTGTATCTATCTACTGTATCTATCTATCTATCTATCTAATGTATCTATCTACTGTATCTATCTACTGTATCTATCTATCTATCTATCTATCTATCTATCTATCTATCTATCTATCTATCTACTGTATCTATCTATCTATCTATCTATCTACTGTATCTATCTACTGTATCTATCTACTGTATATATCTATCTTTCTACTGTATCTATCTATTTATCTATCGATATATTGTATCTGTCGATATATCTACTGTATCTATCTATCTATCTATCTATCTATTGTATCTATCTATCTATCTACTGTATCTATCTATCTACTGTATCGATCTATTTATCTATCGATATATTGTATCTGTCGATATATCTACTGTATCTATCTATCTATCTATCTATCTATCTATCTATCTATCTATCTATCTATCTACTGTATCTATCTATCTATCTATCTATTGTATCTATCTATTGTATCTATCTATCTATCTATATATCTATTGTATCTATCTATTGTATCTATCTATCTATCTATATATCTATTGTATCTATCTATCTATCTATCTATCTATCTATCTATCTATCTATCTATCTATCTATCTATCTGTCTATCTATCTATCTATCTACTGTGTCTGTCTATCTATCTATCTACTGTGTCTATCTATCTATCTATCTATCTATCTATCTATCTATCTATTGTATATATCTATCTATCTATCTATTGTATCTATCTATCTACTGTATCTATCTATCTACTGTATATCTATCTATCTATCTATCTATCTATCTATCTATCTATCTATCTATCTATCTATCTACTGTATCTATCTATCTACTGTATCTATCTACTGTATATATCTATCTATCTATCTACTGTATCTATCTATCTATCTATCTACTGTATCTATCTACTGTATCTATCTATCTATCTATCTATCTACTGTATATACAGTGGGGGAAAAAAGTATTTAGTCAGCCACCAATTGTGCAAGTTCTCCCACTTAAAAAGATGAGAGAGGCCTGTAATTTTCATCATAGGTAGACGTCAACTATGACAGACAAAATGAGAAAAAAAAAATCCAGAAAATCACATTTTGGATTTTTAATGAATTTATTTGCAAATTATGGTGGAAAATAAGTATTTGGTCAATAACAAAAGTTTCTCAATACTTTGTTATATACCCTTTGTTGGCAATGACACAGGTCAAACGTTTTCTGTAAGTCTTCACAAGGTTTTCACACACTGTTGCTGGTATTTTGGCCCATTCCTCCATGCAGATCTCCTCTAGAGCAGTGATGTTTTGGGGCTGTCGCTGGGCAACACAGACTTTCAACTCCCTCCAAAGATTTTCTATGGGGTTGAGATCTGGAGACTGGCTAGGCCACTCCAGGACCTTGAAATGCTTCTTACGAAGCCACTCCTTCGTTGCCCGGGCGGTGTGTTTGGGATCATTGTCATGCTGAAAGACCCAGCCACGTTTCATCTTCAATGCCCTTGCTGATGGAAGGAGGTTTTCACTCAAAATCTCACGATACATGGCCCCATTCATTCTTTCCTTTACACGGATCAGTCGTCCTGGTCCCTTTGCAGAAAAACAGCCCCAAAGCATGATGTTTCCACCCCCATGCTTCACAGTAGGTATGGTGTTCTATGGATGCAACTCAGCATTCTTTGTCCTCCAAACACGACGAGTTGAGTTTTTACCAAAAAGTTATATTTTGGTTTCATCTGACCATATGACATTCTCCCAATCCTCTTCTGGATCATCCAAATGGACTCTAGCAAACTTCAGACGGGCCTCGACATGTACTGGCTTAAGCAGGGGGACACGTCTGGCACTGCAGGATTTGAGTCCCTGGCGGCGTAGTGTGTTACTGATGGTAGGCTTTGTTACTTTGGTCCCAGCTCTCTGCAGGTCATTCACTAGGTCCCCCCGTGTGGTTCTGGGATTTTTGCTCACCGTTCTTGTGATCATTTTGACCCCATGGGGTGAGATCTTGCGTGGAGCCCCAGATCGAGGGAGATTATCAGTGGTCTTGTATGTCTTCCATTTCCTAATAATTGCTCCCACAGTTGATTTCTTCAAACCAAGCTGC
The DNA here is from genome assembly GCF_964263955.1 of Coregonus lavaretus. Taxonomy (NCBI): domain Eukaryota; kingdom Metazoa; phylum Chordata; class Actinopteri; order Salmoniformes; family Salmonidae; genus Coregonus; species Coregonus lavaretus. Next base: position 84,047 of record NW_028162944.1, on the reverse strand, counting down.
TTACCTATTGCACATTCAGTCTTTCCAGCCTGGTGCAGGTCTACAATTTTGTTTCTGGTGTCCTTTGACAGCTCTTTGGTCTTGGCCTTAGTGGAGTTTGGAGTGTGACTGTTTGAGGTTGTGGACAGGTGTCTTTTATACTGATAACAAGTTCAAACAGGTGCCATTAATACAGGTAACGAGTGGAGGACAGAGGAGCCTCTTAAAGAAGAAGTTACAGGTCTCTGAGAGCCAGAAATCTTGCTTGTTTGTAGGTGACCAAATACTTATTTTCCACCATCATTTGCAAATAAATTCATTAAAAATCCTACAATGTGATTTTCTGGAGAAAAAAATTCTCAATTTGTCTGTCATAGTTGACGTGTACCTATGATGACAATTACAGGCCTCTCTCATCTTTTTAAGTGGGAGAACTTGCACAATTGGTGGCTGACTAAATACTTTTTTCCCCCACTGTATCTATCAATCTATCAATCTACTGTATCTATCTATCAATCTATCAATCTATCTATCTATCTATCTATTGTTTCTATCTATCTACTGTATCTATCTACTGTATATATCTATCAATCTATCAATCTACTGTATCTATCTATCTATCTATCTATCTATCTATCTATCGTATCTACTGTATCTATCTATCTATCTATCTATCTATCTATCTATCTATCTACTGTATCTATATATCTATCTACTGTATCTATCTATCTATCTATCAATTGTATCTATCTATCTAACTATTGTATATATCTATCTATTATCTATTGTATCTATCTACTGTATCTATCTATCTATCTACTGTATCTATCTATCTATCTATCTATCTATCTATCTATCTATCTACTGTATCTATCTATCTATCTACTGTATATATCTACTGTATCTATCTACTGTATCTATCTATCTATCTATCTATCTATCTACTGTATCTATCTACTGTATCTATCTACTGTATCTATCTATCTATCTATCTACTGTATCTATCTACTGTATCTATCTATCTATCTACTGTATCTATCTATCTATCTACTGTATCTATCTACTGTATCTATCTACTCTATCAATCTATCTATCTATCTACTGTATCTATCTACTGTATCTATCTACTCTATCAATCTATCTATCTATCTATTGTATCTATCTACTGTATCTATCTATCTACTGTATCTATCTACTGTATCTATCTATCTATCTATCTATCTATCTATCTATCTATCTACTGTATCTATCTATCTATCTATCTACTGTATCTATCTATCTATCTATCTACTGTATCTATCTATCTATCTATCTATCTATCTATCTATCTATCTATCTATCTATCTATCTATCTATCTATCTATCTATCTATCTATATATTGTATCCATCTATCTATCTATCTATCTATCTATCTATCTATCTATCTATCTATCTATCTATCTATCTATCTACTGTATCTAGCTACACTACTGTTCAAAAGTTTGGGGTCACTTAGAAATGTTCTTGTTTTCAAAAGAAAAGCAATTTTTTAGTCCATTAAATTAACATCAAATTGATCAGAAATACAGTGTAGACATTGTTAATGTTGTAAATGGCTATTGTAGCTGGAAATGGCAGATTTTTAATGCAATATCTACATAGGCGTACAGAGGCCCATTATCAGCAACCATCAGTCCTGTGTTCCAATGGCAAGTTTATCATTTTAAAAGGCTAATTGATCATTAGAAAACCCTCTTGCAATTATGTTAGCACAGCTGAAAACTGTTGTGCTGATTAAAGAAGCAATACAACTGGCCTTCTTGAGACTAGTTGAGTATATGGTGCATCAGCAATTGTGGGTTCGATTACAAGATCAAAATGGCCAGAAACAAATAACTTTCTTCTGAAACTCATCAGTCTATTCTTGTTCTGAGAAATGAAGGCTATTCCATGCGAGAAATTGCCAAGAGACTGAAGATCTCATACAACACTGTGTACTACTCCCTTCACAGAACAGCGCAAACTGGCTCTAACCAGAATATAAAGAGTAGTGGGAGGCCCCGGTACACAACTGAGCAAGAGGACAAATACATTAGAGTGTCTAGTTTGAGAAACAGACGCCTCACAGGTCCTCAACTGGCAGCTTCATTAAATAGTACCCGCAAAACACCAGTCTCAACGTCAACAGTGAAGTGGAGACTCTGGGATTCTGACCTTCTAGGCAGAGTTGCAAAGAAAAAAACCTATCTCAGACTGGCCAATAAAAAGAAAAGATTAAGATGGGCAGTCTGAGACATGGCTTTTTCTTTGCAACTCTGCCTAGAAGGTCAGCATCCAGGAGTCGAGAGAGGAGAGGAGGAGAGGGAGAGAGAGAGGACATAGGAGAGAGGACATAGGAGAGAGGACAGAGGAGGGACGGTGGAGGAGAGAGGACATAGGAGAGAGGACAGAGGAGAGAGGAGAGAGGACATAGGAGAGAGGGTGGAGGAGAGAGGACAGAGGAGAGAGGACATAGGAGGGAGGACTGAGGAGAGAGTGTGGAGGACAGAGGGTGGAGGAGAGAGGACAGAGGAGAGAGGGTGGAGGAGAGAGGACAGAGAAGAGAGGGTGGAGGAGAGAGGAGGGAGGGTGGAGAGGGAGGAGAGGGAGGAGAGGGAGGAGAGAGAGGAGAGGGTGAGGAGGGAGGAGAGGTAGAGGAGAGAGGAGATGGAGGAGGGAGGAGAGGGAGAGGAGCGAGGAGAGGAGAGAGGAGAGGAGGAGAGGAGAGGGAGGAGAGGAGGGAGGAGAGAGGAGAGGAGGAGAGGAGAGGGAGGAGAGGAGGGAGAGTAGGAACTAGAGGTAGAGAGGAGAAGGAAGGGGAGGGGTAGGAGGAGAGGGGGAGGGGGTAGGAGGAGAGGGGGAAGTGTGTGTGTGTATCCGTGTGTGTGTGTGTCTATGTGCCCGTGTGTGTGTGTGTGTGTGTGTGTGTGTGTGTGTGTGTTTCCTGGTCTTCAATCATAATCTCAAATGAGTGTCGTGGACTTGGATTTTAACATATCATTCTATATATAGACTTTTGCCTCTGTGTCTCTTTTTCAGCCCAGTTACCATGTTCTTGAGTTGAATGTCTGGGAAACCAGAGGAACATCAAAGAAATCCCAGAACTATTCAGCAAGGTTCTGTTACTATGGATACGGCTATTGTCTTACTGTTCGAATGTCCTTTTACCATAGCTGGAACACTGGCTAGGACAGGAGGATAATACAGAGACATTCTTATCTGTCAGCTCAGAAGATGTTCTAGTTTCATCAATATCTTTTATTTTTTTATATTCCATGTTCCATTGGAGAAGCAACCCAGCAAACATGATCGCATTTACATTTTAGTCATTTAGCAGACGCTCTTATCCAGAGCGACTTACAGTTAGTGAGTGCATAATTTTTTTTTTGCATTGGCCCAATGTGGGTATTCGGTGGGCAAGGTGGGCACGGTCTAGCCCACACCAACCCAACACGGGCTAGCCCACACCAAGTCCACAGGCTAGCCCACACCAAGTCCACAGGCTAGCCCACACCAAGTCCACAGGCTAGCCCACACCAGCCCATCACGGGCTAGCCCACACCAAGTCCACAGGCTAGCCCACACCAGCCCATCACGGGCTAGCCCACACCAAGTCCACAGGCTAGCCCACACCAAGTCCACACCAGCCCAACACGGGCTAGCCCACACCAAGTCCACACCAGCCCAACACGGGCTAGCCCACACCAAGTCCACAGGCTAGCCCACACCAGCCCATCACGGGCTAGCCCACACCAAGTCCACAGGCTAGCCCACACCAAGTCCACACCAGCCCAACACGGGCTAGCCCACACCAAGTCCACAGGCTAGCCCACACCAGCCCATCACGGGCTAGCCCACACCAAGTCCACAGGCTAGCCCACACCAAGTCCACACCAGCCCAACACGGGCTAGCCCACACCAAGTCCACAGGCTAGCCAACACGAAGTCCACACCAGCCCAACACAGGCTAGCCCACACCAAGAATTTCAAAGATTTTACTGAGTTAAATAAATTAGGCCTTAATCTATGGATTTCACATGACTGGGCAGGGGTGCAGCAATGGGTGGGCCTGGGAGGGCATAGGCCCACCCACTTGGGAGCCAGGCCCACCCACTGGGGAGCCAGGCCCAGCCAATCAGAATGAGTTTTCCCCACAAAAGGGCTTTATTACAGACAGAAATATATATATATATATATGATACATATATGTCACGGAGTCTGCCGAGGCTGCTCCTCCTCCTTGTTCGGGCAGGCTTCGGCGTTTGTCGTCCCCGGAGTACTAGCTGCCACCGTTGAATGTTTCTATGTTTGATTGCTTTTGTCTGTCTATTACACCTGTGTCCGTTTGTGTCTGATTACGTGTTCTATAAGTTGCCTGTTTAGTATTGGTTAGGTTGTGTGTTGTTTTTGCCTGTCCGTAGTGCTGCGTGGTTACTCTGTTTATTGTGTTAGTGTTTACGCAAAGTTCACGTATTTGCTCGCCTCTGTTTTTGTTTGAGGCCGTTCATTGTATCTTTTCCTTGTGTTCTCACAAGTAAACTTTGTTGGACTAAGCTTCGGTGTCCTGCGCCTGACTCTCACACCACATTCACCTCAGCTAGTGACAGAACAACACACCAGTATGGAGTCAGCAGGAGCAACGGCGGCACCCAAGTCGCTGGAGGATCGGATCAGCGACCAAGACACCATGATCCGGCAACTTGGGGCCGCCATGAAAGAGGTGTCCAACACTCTGCGCCGGTTGGTTACGGGAGAGGTGCCCACGCCTTCTCACACCTTACCATCACCAACGGCCAGTCCTCCTCTCCCAGCACCGGAACCCAGTGGCATTCGGCTCTCGCTCCCGAGGGCATATGATGGTTCTGCAGCCGGGTGTCAGGGGTTCCTCCTGCAGGTGGAACTCTACCTGGCCACCATACACCCGGCGCCCTCGGGATACGAGAGCGTCTCCGCCCTCATCTCCTGTTTCAATCCAGCAAGGCGTTGGAGTGGGCCAACGCCGAATGGAGGGGAATAGACGCCGCTACCATCACCTACGCGGAGTTCTCCCGCCGCTTCAGGGCTGTGTTCGATCATCCACCTGAGGGGAAGGCGGCGGAGGAGCGTCTGTTCCACCTCCGACAGGGGAAGAGGAGCGCACAGGAGTTCGCCCTGGAGTTCCGGACTCTAGCGGCGGATGCGGGGTGGAATGAGAGGGCCCTCATCGACCATTACCGGTGTAGCCTACGAGAGGACGTTCGTCGAGAGCTGGCCTGCAGGGACACCAACCTCTCCTTCGACCAGTTGGTGGACATCTCCATCCGTCTCGACACCCTGCTGGCTACCCGCGGACGTCCCGAGTGGGGGTCGTCCATTCCACCCTCCAGCACCTCCGAGCCGATTCCCATGGAGCTCGGAGGTGCTGGCGCTAGAGAGAGGAGGAGAGAGAACCCGAGGGGGGCCATCCCCTGCACCAACTGTGGCCGTGGAGGACACACTGTGGCCAGGTGCTGGGGAGGGTCTCCTGGGAGAGGGGACAACAGGTCACGCACTGGGGAGTCATTTCAGGTGAGTAGGCGCCCCACTTACCCAGAGCTCTCTGTTGGTCACCTGTGTATACCTGTGAGATTTCCACAGGTGGCACCTCATTCCCAGCATAAGGCGCTAGTAGATTCAGGCGCAGCTGGGAATTTTGTTGATCGTGAATTTTGTTATAGGTTAGGAATTCCCCTTCGGCCGGTAGAAGCCCCCTTTCCTGTTCATGCCCTAGACAGCCGGCCGTTGGGGTCGGGGTTGATCAGAGAAGTCACAGCACCACTTAAGATGACGACGCAGGGGGGTCATGAGGAGATCATTCAGTTTTATCTGATCGACTCTCCTGCGTATCCCGTGGTGCTGGGGCTTCCCTGGTTAAGCGCCCATGATCCTACCATTGCGTGGCAACAGAGGGCTCTTATGGAGTGGTCTGCCCAGTGTGTAGGGAGATGTCTAGGTGTTTCCTTAGGGGCGACCTCGGTAGAGAGTCCGAACCAAGTGCCCGCAATGCGCATTCCCCCTGAATATGAGGATTTAGCACTTGTGTTCAGCAAAACGAGGGCAACACGGCTGCCACCTCATAGACAGGGGGATTGTGCGATAGATCTCCAAACAGGAGCGGCACTTCCGCGGAGCCGTGTGTATCCCCTGTCTCAAGAGGAGACAGCGGCTATGGAGACTTACATAGCCGAGTCCTTGGCACAGGGATACATACGGTCCTCCACTTCCCCGGTTTCCTCGAGTTTCTTCTTTGTGAAGAAGAAGGACGGGGGTTTGCGCCCGTGTATTGATTACCGTAGTCTCAATCAGATCACGGTTAAGTACAGTTACCCTCTTCCACTGATTGCGACTATGACAGAGTCATTACGCGGAGCGCGGTTCTTCACAAAGTTGGATCTCAGGAGCGCGTACAATCTGGTGCGCATTAGGGAGGGGGATGAATGGCAAACAGCATTTAGCACCACCACGGGTCATTACGAGTATCTCGTCATGCCATACGGGTTAATGAATGCTCCTTCAGTCTTCCAATCCTTTGTTGACGAGATTTTCCGGGACATGCATGGGCAGGGTGTGGTAGTATACATCGACGACATCCTAGTGTACTCTTCTACATGAGCCGAGCATGTAGCCCTGGTGCGCCGAGTGTTGAGGAGACTGTTGGAGCATGACTTGTATGTCAAGGCAGAGAAATGCTTGTTCTTCCAGGAGTCCGTCTCCTTTTTGGGTTATCGGTTGTCCGCGTCTGGTGTGAAGATAGAGGTTGACCGTGTGTCGGCCATGCGTAATTGGCAAACTCCAACCACTGTAAAAGAGGTGCAGCAGTTTTTGGGTTTTGCTAATTACTACCGGAGGTTTATCCGGGGCTTTGGACAGGTTGCAGCTCCCATTACGTCCCTGCTAAAGGGGGGTCCGGTTCGTTTGCAGTGGTCAGCTGAGGCGGACAGGGCATTTGTCAAACTGAAGAACCTGTTTACCTCGGCTCCGGTGCTGGCGCATCCGGATCCCTCTTTACCATTCCAAGTAGAGGTAGACGCGTCCGAGGCCGGTATTGGGGCAGTCCTGTCGCAACGGTCCGGCACGCCACCTAAACTCCGCCCCTGTGCGTTCTATTCTAAGAAGCTCAGCCCGGCGGAGCGTAATTATGACGTAGGGGACAGGGAGCTGTTAGCTGTAGTCCAGGCCCTAAAGGTGTGGAGGCATTGGCTTGAGGGGGCTCAACACCCTTTCCTCATTCTGACTGACCACCGTAACCTGGAGTACATCCGGGCAGCTAGGAGATTAAACCCTCGTCAGGCTAGGTGGAACATGTTCCTGACCCGGTTTGTTTTTAAGATCACATACATCCCAGGGTCCCAGAACGGTAAGGCAGACGCCCTGTCCCGGCAGTATGACACAGAGGAGAGGTCCATTGAGCCCACTCCCATACTGCCGGAGTCTTGTCTGGTGGCTCCGGTGGTGTGGGAGGTCGATGCGGAGATCGAGCGGGCACTGCGTACCGACCCTACTCCCCCAGAGTGTCCGGTAGGGCGGACGTACGTTCCGCTCGAGGTTCGTGACCGACTTATTTATTGGGCTCATACATCACCCTCCTCTGGACATCCAGGTATTGGCCGGACAGTGCACTGCCTTAGCGCGAAATACTGGTGGCCAACGTTAGCTAAGGATGTGAGGGTTTATGTCTCCTCCTGCTCGGTGTGCGCCCAGTGTAAGGCGCCTAGACATTTGCCCAGGGGAAAGTTACATCCCCTGCCCGTTCCACAACGACCATGGTCCCACCTCTCGGTGGATTTTGTGACCGACCTTCCCCCCCCCCCCAGGGGAATACCACCATTTTGGTCGTTGTGGATCGGTTTTCCAAGGCCTGTCGTCTCCTCCCAATGCCGGGTCTCCCTACTGCCCTACAGACCGCTGAGGCCCTATTTACCCACGTGTTCCGGCACTATGGGGTCCCCGAGGATATTGTGTCTGACTGAGGTCCCCAGTTCACCTCCAGAGTCTGGGGGGCGTTCATGGAACGCTTGGGGGTCTCGGTGAGCCTTACCTCGGGGTACCACCCAGAGAGCAATGGGCAGGTTGAACGAGTCAACCAGGATGTGGGTAGGTTTCTGAGGTCCTATTGCCAGGGTCGGCCGGAGGAGTGGTCTAGGTATATCCCCTGGGCAGAGATGGCCCAGAACTCTCTCCGCCACTCCTCCACCAATTTAACACCTTTCCAGTGTGTTTTAGGGTATCAGCCGGTCCTGGCACCATGGCACGAGAGCCAGATCGAGGCCCCTGCGGTGGATGAGTGGATTCGGCGCTCTGAGGAGACGTGGGACGCTGCCCTTGTCCATCTGCAGCGGGCCATCAGTCGACAAAAGGCGAGCGCCGATCACCACCGCAGTGAGGGACCGGTATACGCACCGGGAGATCGAGTCTAACTCTCGACTCGAAACCTACCCCTCCGCCTGCCCTGCCGGAAGCTGGGTCGGCGGTTTGTGGGGCCCTTTAAAGTCCTGAGAAGATTGAACGAGGTGTGTTACAGGTTACAATTGCCTATTGATTACAAGAATATTAACCCCTCGTTCCATGTGTCTCTTCTCAGGCCGGTGGTAGCTGACCCACTCCAAGAGGATGAGATAGGAGAGACCCCTCCGCCCCCTTTGGACATCGAGGGGGCCCCGGCGTACAGGGTCCGGACCATCTTGGACTCGAGTGGGAGGGGTACTGGGTGCCTAGGAGGGACATCCTAGATCCATCCCTCCTGACTGAGTTCCACCGTGGGCATCCCACGCGCCCGGGTCCGCGTCCTCCTGGCCGTCCCCGAGGCCGGGGTCGGCGCACGGCTGGAGCCGCGCGTCAAGGGGGGGGGTACTGTCACGGTTTCTGCCGAGGCTGCTCCTCCTCCTTGTTCGGGCAGGCTTCGGCGTTCGTCGTCCCCGGAGTACTAGCTGCCACCGTTGAATGTTTCTATGTTTGATTGCTTTTGTCTGTCTATTACACCTGTGTCCGTTTGTGTCTGATTACGTGTTCTATAAGTTGCCTGTTTAGTATTGGTTAGGTTGTGTGTTGTTTTTGCCTGTCCGTAGTGCTGCGTGGTTACTCTGTTTGTTGTTTTAGTGTTTACGCAAAGTTTGCGTAATTGCTCGCCTCTGTTTTTGTTTGAGGCCGTTCATTGTATCTTTTCCTTGTGTTCTCACAAGTAAACTTTGTTGGACTAAGCTTCGGTGTCCTGCGCCTGACTCTCACACCACATTCACCTCAGCTAGTGACAATATATTATACATATATATATATATATATATATATATATATATATATACAGTACCAGTCAAAAGTTTGGATACATCTACTCATTCAAGGGATTTTCTTTATTTTTAAACTATTTTCTACATTGTAGAATAATAGTGAAGACATCAAAACTATGAAACAACACATATGGAATCATGTAGTAACCAAAAAAAGTGTTAAACAAATCTAAATATGTTTTATATTTGAGATTCTTCAAAAAGCCGCCCTTTGGCTTGATGACAGCTTTGCAAACTCTTGGCCTCCTCCATCTCTCCCTTCCCCCCTATTACATATCGAATCGCCAGGATAGGCCATTAATCAAACCATATCAATGAAAATGTCGTAAAGGTTTGCTGAAACTAAATGTGTCCCATCCATCTTGGCCGCTGAGAGGTTTCATGTGAGAGAGATCCCCCACATCCCTCTTCTGTTCGATCTGTCTGACAGACACAGGATACCATCTAAAGACGCTACGCAGACACTCCTTTAATTGATTAACCCGCTGGGATAGCAGAGAGAAAGAGAGGGGGTAGAGAAAGAGAGAGGGATGAGAGAGAGAGAGAGAGAGAGAGAAAGTGTTGTCTGCGTACTGATATGATCTGTGTGATGAATGCGTAGGGGTTCCTAAATTAGACTCGTGGGCTGAGACAGACTTGAACAGAAAAGAAAAGGCCGTCTCATTTGTTTCTGTAGATTGGATCAATGGATAACACTGGGATAGATCTAATCAATAACTCCTGAGATATCACCTCTCACCCGGGTGTGTTTGTTTATGTGTGTGTGTGTGTGTGTGTGTGTGTGTGTGTGTGTGTGTGTGTGTGTGTGTGTGTTCGTGCTTGCGTGTCTTTTTTGGGCCAGGTCCCATTGCCTCAGTCTCAGCTGACGAGCGCAATTCAGGAACTGTACGCATCTATCATACAGATACCAACTAGCTCTCACGGTCTCACGTCAGAAATACCTACTTGAAGGTAACAGCGCTCACTGTTGCCCCTAGTGGCCGGTTTCCACATAATCTCCCGACGTCCTCAGACATGGATGGATGTCGAATACTGACTTGTATAACGGGTGACCTGGCTGACAGATACACCATCAAAAATAGGGTTACGCTCCCTGCCTTGATCTCTCTCTCCCTGTCCCCCTCTCTCTCTCCCTATCCCTCTCTCTCTCCCTGTCCCTCACTCTCTCCCTCTCCCTCACTCTCTCCCTGTTCCTCACTCTCTCTCCCTGTCCCTCACTCTCTCCCTCTCCCTCACTCTCTCCCTGTTCCTCACTCTCTCTCCCTGTCCCTCTCTCTCTCCCTGTCCCTCACTCTCTCCCTGTCCCTCACTCTCTCCCTGTCCCTCACTCTCTCCATATCACCCTCTCTCTCCCTGTCCCTCTCTCTCTCCCTCTCCCTCACTCTCTCCCTCTCTCTCTCCCTGTCCCTCACTCTCTCCCTGTCCCTCACTCTCTCACTGTCCCTCACTCTCTCCCTGTCCCTCACTCTCTCCCTCTCTCTCTCCCTGTCCCTCACTCTCTCCCTGTCCCTCACTCTCTCACTGTCCCTCACTCTCTCCCTGTCCCTCACTCTCGCCCTGTCCCTCTCCCTGTCCCTCACTCTCTCCCTCTCCCTCACTCTCTCCCTGTCCCTCACTCTCTCCCTGTCCCTCACTCTCTCCCTGTCCCTCACTCCCTCCCTGTCCCTCTCCCTGTCCCTGTCCCTCACTCTCTCCCTCTCCCTCACTCTCTCCCTGTCCCTCACTCTCTCCCTGTCCCTCACTCTCTCCCTGTCCCTCACTCTCTCCATATCACCCTCTCGCTCCCTGTCCCTCTCTCTCTCTCCCTCACTCTCTCCCTCTCCCTCACTCTCTCCCTCTCTCTCACTCTCTTCCTGTCCCTCACTCTCTCCCTGTCCCTCACTCTCTCCCTGTCCCTCACTCTCTCCCTGTCCCTCACTCTCTCCATATCACCCTCTCTCTCCCTGTCCCTCTCTCTCTCCCTGTCCCTCACTCTCTCCCTCTCCCTCACTCTCACTCTCTCCCTGTCCCTCACTCTCTCCATGTCCCTCTCCCTCACTCTCTCCCTGTCCCTCACTCTCTCCCTGTCCCTCACTCTCTCCCTTTCCCTCACTCTCTCCCTGTCCCTCACTCTCTCCATATCACCCTCCCTCTCTCTCTGTCTCACCCTCTCTCTCTCTCTCTCTCCCTGTCCCTCACTCTCTCCATGTCCCTCTCCCTCACTCTCTCCCTGTCCCTCACTCTCTCCCTGTCCCTCACTCTCTCCCTTTCCCTCACTCTCTCCCTGTCCCTCACTCTCTCCATATCACCCTCCCTCTCTCTCTGTCTCACCCTCTCTCTCTCTCTCTCTCCCTGTCCCTCTCTCTCTCCCTGTCCCTCTCTCTCTCCCTGTCCCTCACTCTCTCCCTGTCCCTCACTCTCTCCCTCTCCCTCACTCTCTCCATATCACCCTCTCTCTCCCTCTCTCCCTGTCCCTCTCTCTCTCCCTGTCCCTCACTCTCTCCCTGTCCCTCACTCTCTCCCTGTCCCTCACTCTCTCCCTGTCCCTCACTCTCTCCCTGTCCCTCACACTCTCTCTCTCTCTCTCTACACCATAAAACAACCTTTAGCAGTTCCAGGTGCAAATAAAAGATAGGACTCATCCGGAGATAACACAGTGTGTTCTCTCTGCTCAGCCTCAGAAGAACAGAAGAAGAAGAAGAAGAAGAACAGAAGTGGTCTGAGCTGAAGGTCCCGTGTTGCTCAGGGGCGTCAGTTGGGTATGGCAGTCTCTCCATATCACCCTCTCTCTCTCTCTCTCCCTGTCCCTCACTCTCTCCCTGTCCCTCTCTCTCTCCCGCGTCAGTTGGGTATGGGTAAAAACAGAAGTGGTCTGAGCTGAAGGTCCAGTGTTGGGTATGGCAGTCGCCATTCCTTAGCTCAAGACCAAAAAATTTAAAAGTAGGCTACATAAAAAGTAGACTAAAATCATTCCAATCCCCATTAAAATGCAACGGCTGTTTAGCGCATTGATAAGGTGGCTTTAGGTCCTCTCTCTTCGCTTTGCTGGTTGGCCGTTTAGGCAGTGCGCCGATTTGCTTTGAATTTGATGTTGGCATTTGAACTTGGCCTTGTAAGCCTTGCGGACAGCTGTTTTATGCACCAGTTACTTTCACATTGATGTGGGCAAAGTCCAATAGGTTAGGGGGCGATAAGCTTGCCCTGAAGTAAATTGAATTTGCTATATAATTAGCTACAGTGGGGAAAAAAAGTATTTAGTCAGCCACCAATTGTGCAAGTTCTCCCACTTAAAAAGATGAGAGAGGCCTGTAATTTTCATCATAGGTATACGTCAACTATGACAGACAAAATGAGAATATTTTTTCCAGAAAATCACATTGTAGGATTTTTAATGAATTTATTTGCAAATTATGGTGGAAAATAAGTATTTGGTCAATAACAAAAGTTTCTCAATACTTTGTTATATACCCTTTGTTGGCAATGACACAGGTCAAACGTTTTCTGTAAGTCTTCACAAGGTTTTCACACACTGTTGCTGGTATTTTGGCCCATTCCTCCATGCAGATCTCCTCTAGAGCAGTGATGTTTTGGGGCTGTCGCTGGGCAACACAGACTTTCAACTCCCTCCAAAGATTTTCTATGGGGTTGAGATCTGGAGACTGGCTAGGCCACTCCTAGACCTTGAAATGCTTCTTACGAAGCCACTCCTTCGTTGCCCGGGCGGTGTGTTTGGGATCATTGTCATGCTGAAAGACCCAGCCACGTTTCATCTTCAATGCCCTTGCTGATGGAAGGAGGTTTTCACTCAAAATCTCACGATACATGGCCCCATTCATTCTTTCCTTTACACGGATCAGTCGTCCTGGTCCCTTTGCAGAAAAACAGCCCCAAAGCATGATGTTTCCACCCCCATGCTTCACAGTAGGTATGGTGTTCTTTGGATGCAACTCAGCATTCTTTGTCCTCCAAACACGACGAGTTGAGTTTTTACCCAAAAGTTATATTTTGGTTTCATCTGACCATATGACATTCTCCCAATCCTCTTCTGGATCATCCAAATGCACTCTAGCAAACTTCAGACGGGCCTGGACATGTACTGGCTTAAGCAGGGGGACACGTCTTGCACTGCAGGATTTGAGTCCCTGGCGGCGTAGTGTGTTACTGATGGTAGGCTTTGTTACTTTGGTCCCAGCTCTCTGCAGGTCATTCACTAGGTCCCCCCGTGTGGTTCTGGGATTTTTGCTCACCGTTCTTGTGATCATTTTGACCCCACAGGGTGAGATCTTGCGTGGATCCCCAGATCGAGGGAGATTATCAGTGGTCTTGTATGTCTTCCATTTCCTAATAATTGTTCCCACAGTTGATTTCTTCAAACCAAGCTGCTTACCTATTGCAGATTCAGTCTTCCCAGCCTGGTGCAGGTCTACAATTTTTTTTTCTGGTGTCCTTTGACAGCTCTTTGGTCTTGGCCATAGTGGAGTTTGGAGTGTGACTGTTTGAGGTTGTGGACAGGTGTCTTTTATACTGATAACAAGTTCAAACAGGTGCCATTAATACAGGTAACGAGTGGAGGACAGAGGAGCCTCTTAAAGAAGAAGTTACAGGTCTGTGAGAGCCAGAAATCTTGCTTGTTTGTAGGTGACCAAATACTTATTTTCCACCATAATTTGCAAATAAATTCATTACAAATCCTACAATGTGATTTTCTGGAGAAAAAAAATCTCTATTTATCTGTCATAGTTGACGTGTACCTATGATGAAAATTACAGGCCTCTCTCATCTTTTGAAGTGGGAGAACTTGCACAATTGGTGGCTGACTAAATACTTTTTTTCCCCCACTGTATATAATTACCTACACAGAACTAAATAAAATAATTCTAAATACTGTGTTGACTATTGGCATGCAAATGAGCTAACTGTCTCTATTTGTGAATATTGTCGATATTGACGCTATTTCTCTATCTTCTCTCTCAGTCCTTTTGAGGCCTTTCCATTACTGACAAGATACGTCTATGTTACTTTTACTGATTGTATTGTTGAGAAATTAACTGTATCGCTTGTTGTACACTTTATGTGACACCTAGCGTCATAGCACGTTATGACACGGTCATAGCCATGCTGACATAACCTGTCGTAAACAATATTTAGACGTGTTTTGACACATGTTGCAATATTCTATGGCTGGTTATGACACCTACATAAGAGCCTATTTATGGCCTTACCGCCATAACTTGCTACATTTGCACACACTGTATATATATTTTCTGTTGTATTTTTTTACTTTGTTTTTTTTTACCCCATATGTAACTCTGTGTTGTTGTTTTTTATCACACTGCTTTGCTTTATCTTGGCCAGGTCGCAGTTGTAAATGAGAACTTGTTCTCAACTGGCTTCTTACCTGGTTAAATAAAGGTGAAATAAATAAATATAAATAAAAGCCCACAAATCACACAAGGAAACCCATTCCATTCTACTTGTAAAATATGTATATTATACAACATGTCCTGAAATCTGCAATTTTATTACCGTTGTATGAAAAACAAAATCGGCCTCTTTGGGACTCATGACAGCATAGTCATTTACATTTATATTTACATTTACGTCATTTAGCAGACGCTCTTATCCAGAGCGACTTACAAATTGGTGCATTCACCCTATAGCCAGTGGGACAACCACTTTACAATGTTTTTATTTTATTTTTATTGTATGTAAAAAAAAAAGTGTTTTTTATTTATTTAATTTTTTATATATTTTTTTTTATGGGGGGGGGGGGGGGGGGGGGGGTGGTAGAAGGATTACTTTATCCTATCCCAGGTATTCCTTAAAGAGGTGGGGTTTCAAATGTCTCTGGAAGGTGGTGAGTGACTCCGCTGTCCTGGGGTCGTGAGGGAGCTTGTTCCACCATTGGGGTGCCAGAGCAGCGAACAGTTTTGACTGGGCTGAGCGGGAACTATGCTTCCGCAGAGGAAGGGGAGCCAGCAGGCCAGAGGTGGATGAACGCAATGCCCTCGTTTGGGTGTAGGGACTGATCAGAGCCTGAAGGGGGGGTAGAAGGATTACTTTATCCTATCCCAGGTATTCCTTAAAGAGGTGGGGTTTCAAATGTCTCCGGAAGGTGGTGAGTGACTCCGCTGTCCTGGGGTCGTGAGGGAGCTTGTTCCACCATTGGGGTGCCAGAGCAGCGAACAGTTTTGACTGGGCTGAGCGGGAACTATGCTTCCGCAGAGGAAGGGGAGCCAGCAGGCCAGAGGTGGATGAACGCAATGCCCTCGTTTGGGTGTAGGGACTGATCAGAGCCTGAAGGTACGGAGGTGCCGTATGCGGAGGAGCGGGGTGACGTGAGAGAACTTGGGAAGGTTGAACACCAGACGGGCTGCGGCATTCTGGATGAGTTGTAGGGGTTTAATGGCACAGGCAGGGAGCCCAGCCAACAGCGAGTTGCAGTAATCCAGACGGGAGATGACAAGTGCCTGGATTAGGACCTGTGCCGCTTCCTGTGTAAGGCAGGGTCGTACTCTCCGAATGTTGTAGAGCATGAACCTGCAGGATCGGGTCACCGCCTTGATGTTAGCGGAGAACGACAGGGTGTTGTCCAGGGTCACGCCAAGGCTCTTCGCACTCTGGGAGGAGGACACAACGGAGTTGTCAACCGTGATGGCGAGATCATGGAACGGGCAGTCCTTCCCCGGGAGGAAGAGCAGCTCCGTCTTGCCAAGGTTCAGCTTGAGGTGGTGATCCGTCATCCATACTGATATGTCTGCCAGACATGCAGAGATGCGATTCGCCACCTGGTTATCAGAAGGGGGAAAGGAGAAGATTAGTTGTGTATCGTCAGCGTAGCAATGATAGGAGAGGCCATGTGAGGATATGACAGAGCCAAGTGACTTGGTGTATAGCGAGAATAGGAGAGGGCAAAGAACTGAGCCCTGGGGGACACCAGTGGTGAGAGCACGTGGTGCGGAGACAGCTTCTCGCCACGCCACTTGGTAGGAGCGACCGGTCAGGTAGGACGCAATCCAAGAGTGAGCCGCGCCGGAGATGCCCAGCTCGGAGAGGGTTGAGAGGAGGATCTGATGGTTCACAGTATCAAAGGCAGCAGACAGGTCTAGAAGGACAAGAGCAGAGGAGAGAGAGTTAGCTTTAGCAGTGCGGAGAGCCTCCGTGACACAGAGAAGAGCAGTCTCAGTTGAATGACCAGTCCTGAAACCTGATTGGTTTGGATCAAGAAGGTCATTCTGAGAGAGATAGCAAGAGAGTTGGCTAAAGACGGCACGCTCAATGGTTTTGGAAAGAAAAGAAAGAAGGGATACTGGTCTGTAGTTGTTGACATCAGAGGGATCGAGTGTTGGTTTTTTGAGAAGGGGTGCAACTCTCGCTCTCTTGAAGACGGAAGGGACATAGCCAGCGGTCAAGGATGTGATCAGCGAGGTGAGGTAGGGGAGAAGGTCACCGGAGATGGTCTGGAGAAGAGAGGAGGGGATGGGGTCAAGCGGGCAGGTTGTTGGGCGGCCTGCAGTCACAAGTCGCGAGATTTTATCTGGAGAGAGAGGGGAGAAAGAAGTCAAAGCATAGGGTAGGGCAGTGTGAGCAGGACCAGCAGTGTCATTAGACTTAACAAACGAGGATCGGATGTCGTCAACCTTCTTTTCAAAGTGGTTGACGAAGTCATCCACAGAGAGGGAGGAGGGGGGGGGGGGGGGGGGGGGGGGATTCAGCAGGGAGGAGAATGTGGCAAAGAGCTTCCTAGGGTTAGAGGCAGATGCTTGGAATTTAGAGTGGTAGAAAGTGGCCTTAGCAGCAAAAACAGATGAAGAAAATGTAGAGAGGAGGGAGTGAAAAGATGCCAGGTCCGCAGGGAGTCTAGTTTTCTTCCATTTCCGCTCAGCTGCCCGGAGCTCTGTTCTGTGAGCTCGCAATGAGTCATCAAGCCACAGAGCTGGAGGGGAGGACCGAGCCGGCCGGGAGGATAGGGGACACAGAGAGTCAAAGGATGCAGAAAGGGAGGAGAGGAGGGTTGAGGAGGCAGAATCAGGAGATTGGAGGGAGAAGGATTGAGCAGAGGGAAGAGATGATAGGATGGAAGAGGAGAGAGTAGTGGGAGAGAGAGAGCGAAGATTGCGGCGGCGCATTACCATCTGTGTAGGGGCAGAGTGAGTAGTGTTGGAGGAGAGCGAGAGAGAAAAGGATACAAAGTAGTGGTCGGAGACATGGAGGGGAGTTGCAGTGAGATTAGTAGAAGAGCAGCATCTAGTAAAGATGAGGTCAAGCGTATTGCCTGCCTTGTGAGTAGGGGGGGACGGTGAGAGGGTGAGGTCAAAAGAGGAGAGGAGTGGAAAGAAGGAGGCAGAGAGAAATGAGTCAAATGTAGACGTAGGGAGGTTGAAATCCCCCAAAACTGTGAGGGGTGAGCCATCCTCAGGAAAGGAACTTATCAAGGCGTCAAGCTCATTGATGAACTCTCCAAGGGAACCTGGAGGGCGATAGATGACAAGGATATTAAGCTTAAATGGGCTAGTGACTGTGACAGCATGGAATTCAAATGAGGAGATAGACAGATGGGTCAGGGGAAAAATTGAGAATGTCCACTTGGGAGAGATGAGGATTCCTGTGCCACCACCCCTCTGACCAGATGCTCTCGGGGTATGCGAGAACACATGGTCAGACGAGGAGAGAGCAGTAGGAGTAGCAGTGTTTTCAGTGGTAATCCATGTTTCCGTCAGCGCCAGGAAGTCGAGGGACTGGAGGGTAGCATAGGCTGGGATGAAGTCAGCCTTGTTGGCAGCAGAACGGCAGTTCCAGAGGCTGCCTGAGACCTGGAACTCCAGGTGTGTGGTGCGTGCAGGGACAACCAGGTTAGAGAGGCAGCAGCCACGCGGTGTGAGGCGTTTGTGTAGCCTGTGCGGAGAGGAGAGAACAGGGATAGGCAGAGGCATAGTTGACAGGCTGTAGCAAATGGCTACAATAATGCAGAGGAGATCGGAATGAAATGAACTAAACATCTGGGAAAGGAGAGAGCGGGGCCTCCCTCACCACAACTCCCAAATATAACTCTCCCAACTTCCACCTCAGAAACTATAATTGTTTCACTGAAACACCCGAATAAAACTCTCCCAACTTCCACTTTAGAAATTAGAATTGTTGTAAACTACAGCGGTTCAATGTTTCAAGGAATAGACTCAACTTACTTTATTCAGCTAGCTAACTATGACGCCATAGCTAACTAGCATGCTAGCATCCAATAACACACGGTTTAGCACCAATACTTGGTTACAACAAACTACCAATAGTGTGTTAACACACTAAACAGATAATTCGTGTCCGTGTCTAGTTCCTTTCATAACGCAGCAATAATTAAACGTTGGCTAGCTAGCACAAATATATTGTATTTAGCTGCTACAGTCGTGCTAGCTGGTAGTGTTGGCTAGCTAGCAATGGCTGCTGTGTTGACTTTGTTTGAAAAAAAACGGCGTCGCTGCGAACGAATGTAGCTGGCTAAAATTATATTGTATTTAGTTGCTATAGTACTGCTGGCTGGTAGCGTTGGCTAGCTAGCAATGGCTGCGGTGATGACTTTGTTTGAAAAACGGCGTCGCTGCGAACGAATGTAGCTGGCTAAAAGGATATTGTATTTAGTTGCTACAGTACTGCTAGCTGGTAGCTGGTAGTGTTGGCTAGCTAGCAATGGCTGCGGTGTTGACTTTGTTTGAAAAACGGCGTCGCTGCGAACGAATGTAGCTGGCTAGCTAACCTCGATAGTTACTCTATACTACTCTATACTACACCTTTATCTTTGATACAAATACAACTATGTAGCTAGCCAACATTACACTAATCAAATCGTTCTATTGTAATGTAATGTGTCATATTACCTGCGGAGCGAAGTATAGCATGACTACTCACCTCGCCTGCCGGAACCTGTATGTGATAGACCTATCCGGCTTATATTATTACAGTGGGGAAAAAAAGTATTTAGTCAGCCACCAAGTTTGCAAGTTCTCCCACTGTCACGGTTTCGGCCGAGGCTGCTCCTTCTCCTTGTTCGGGCAGGCTTCGGCGGTCGTCGTCTCCGGAGTACTAGCTGCCACCGTTCTATGTTTCGATGTTTGATTGGTTTTGTCTGTTTTGTTACACCTGTTCCTTGTTAGTGTTCATTAGGCGTCCTATATAGTTTCTTGAGTTTTGTCATGTGTTGTGTGTAATTGTTCGTTGTCACGTTGTGTGCTAGTTCGTTTGATGTTCTCTCTGTATTCTGTTTAGAGAGAGTTCCGCACTTTGTGCGCATTTGTTTTGCAGTTTACCGTGTTGCGTAAAGTTCGCTTGCCTGCCTGGTTGCCTGTTGCCGTGTTTGGCTTACTCTTTTGTCTTCACTAAAGACGTCTGTACGAAGCCTCTGTGTGTCCTGCGCATGATTCCACACCACATCTACACTCAACCCTGACAGAATTACACACCATCCACCATGGAATCAGCAGGAGCAACCGCACCTACCGAGATTATCAAGGAGCGCCTTTGGGGACAGGAGGACAGGATTAACCAAATCGGGCACGCTCTGGATAGAGTCATGAACACCCTCCATCAATGGGAGACCAGCGGGGTACCCACGCCCCCACCTACCACACCATCACCAGTCCACCTGTCCAACTTCCGGAACCCAGTGGGATTCGGCTCTCGCTCAATGGGATTCGGCTCTCGACAGATGCAGGGTGGAATGAGCGGCCTCTCATAGATCACTTCCGCTGCAGCCTCCGGGAGGACGTCCGTAGAGAGTTGGCGTGCAGGGATACCACGCTTTCGTTTGACCAATTGGTTGACATGGCCATTCGGCTGGACACCTTGCTCGCCACCCGCGGGCGTCCCGGGTGGGGGTTGCCCATTCCACCCTCCAGCACCTCCGAGCCGAGTCCTATGGAGCTCGGAGGTGCTGGCGCTAGAGAACGGAGGAGAAGGAGCCCGAGGGGGGCCGTCCCCTGCACCAACTGTGGCCATGGAGGGCACACCGCGGCTAGGTGCTGGGGAGGGTCTCCTGGAGGAAGAGAAGGCAGGCCACACATTGGGGAGTCCTCCCAGGTGAGTTGGCGCCCCACTTACCTAGAGCTTTCTGTCATGCACATAACCATACCTGTTTGTTTTCCACAGGTTGCACCTCGTTCCCAGCATAAGGCGCTAGTAGATTCAGGCGCAGCTGGGAATTTTGTAGATCGTAAATTCTGTGTAGAGTTAGGGATCCCTCTCCTTCCGGTTAATAATCCTTTCCCTGTACATGCCCTAGATAGCCGTCCGTTAGGATCCGGGTTGATTAGGGAGGTCACAGTGCCACTTAGGATGGAGACGCAGGGGGGTCATGAGGAGACGATTCAGCTCTATCTGATCGACTCTCCTGCGTATCCGGTGGTGCTGGGGCTTCCCTGGTTGATTACTCATGATCCTACTATTTCGTGGCGAGAGAAGGCTCTTAAGGGGTGGTCTGCCCAGTGTGAGGGGCTATGTCTGGGTGTTTCCGTAGGGGCGACCTCGGTGGAGAGTCCAAACCAAATGCCCGCAATGCACGTTCCCCCCGAGTATGAGGATTTGGCACTCGTGTTTAGCAAGGCGAGAGCGGCGCGATTGCCGCCTCATAGACAGGGGGATTGTGCGATAGACCTCCAGGCAGGAGCTGCACTCCCGCGGAGCCATGTGTATCCCTTGTCACAAGAGGAGAAGAGGGCGATGGAGACATACATTGCCGAGTCTCTGAGACAGGGAAACATACGGCCCTCCACTTCCCCCGCGTCCTCAAGCTACTTTTTTGTGAAGAAAAAGGATGGAGGTTTGCGCCCGTGTATTGATTACCGCGGTCTCAATCAGATTACTGTGAAATATAGTTATCCCCTCCCTCTGATTGCGACTATGACGGAGTCATTACATGGGGCACGGTTCTTCACAAAATTGGACCTCAGGAGCGCCTATAACTTGGTGCGCATTAGAGAGGGCGATGAATGGAAGACAGCATTTAGTACTACCTCGGGTCATTACGAGTATCTCGTCATGCCATACGGGTTAATGAATGCTCCATCAGTCTTTCAATCCTTTGTAGATGAGATTTTCCGGGACATGCAGGGGCAGGGAGTAGTCGCGTACATAGACGATATTCTGGTGTACAGTACTACCTGAGCCGAGCATGTAGCCCTGGTGCGCCGAGTGTTGAGGAGGCTGTTGGAGCATGACCTGTATGTCAAGGCAGAGAAATGTCTGTTCTTCCAGGAGTCGGTCTCCTTTTTGGGGTATCAGTTGTCTGCGTCAGGGGTGAAGATGGAGGTTGACCGAGTGTCAGCCGTGCGTAATTGGCAAACCCCAACCACGGTTAAAGAGGTGCAGCAGTTCTTGGGTTTTGCGAATTACTACCGGAGGTTTATCCGGGGTTTTGGACAGGTGGCAGCTCCCATAACGTCCCTTCTGAAGGGGGGTCCGGTGCGCTTTCGGTGGTCAGCTGAGGCGGACAGGGCTTTTGGGAGACTGAAGGACCTGTTTACTTCAGCTCCGGTGCTGGCGCACCCGGATCCCGCTTTACCATTCCAAGTGGAGGTGGACGCGTCAGAAGCCGGTATCGGGGCCGTTCTCTCGCAACGGTCCGGCACACCACCTAAACTCCGCCCCTGTGCCTTTTATTCGAAAAAGCTCAGTCCGGCGGAGCGTAATTATGACGTAGGGGACAGGGAGCTGTTAGCCGTGGTACAAGCCCTAAAGGTGTGGAGGCATTGGCTTGAGGGGGCTCAACACCCTTTTCTCATTTTGACTGACCATCGTAACCTGGAGTATATTCGGGCAGCTAGGAGACTAAATCCTCGCCAGGCTCGGTGGACTATGTTTCTAGCCCGGTTCGTGTTTAAGATCACTTACATCCCTGGGTCCCAGAACGGGAAGGCAGACGCCCTGTCTCGGCGGTATGACACGGAGGAGAGGTCCGTTGAGCCCACTCCCATACTACCTAAGTCTTGTCTGGTGGCACCGGTGGTGTGGGAGGTCGATACGGAGATTGAGCGGGCGTTACGCACCGACCCTAGCCCTCCACAGTGTCCGGTGGGTCGCACGTACATCCCGCTCGAGGTCCGGGATTGACTCATTTATTGGGCTCACACGTCACCCTCCTCTGGGCATCCAGGTATTGGCCGGACAGTGCACTGCCTTAGCACAAAGTACTGGTGGCCAACGTTAGCCAGGGATGTGAGGATTTATGTCTCCTCTTGCTCGGTGTGTGCCCAGTGTAAGGCGCCCAGACACTTGCCCAGGGGTAAGTTACAACCCCTGCCCGTTCCACAACGACCCTGGTCTCACCTCTCGGTGGATTTTGTTACAGACCTTCCCCCCTCACAGGGGAATACCACCATCCTGGTCGTTGTGGATCGGTTCTCGAAGGCCTGTCGTCTCCTTCCCATGCCGGGTCTTCCTACTGCCCTACAGACCGCTGAGGCTCTATTTACCCACGTCTTCCGGCATTACGGGGTACCCGAGGATATAGTGTCTGATCGAGGCCCCCAGTTTACCTCCAGAGTCTGGAGAGCGTTTATGGAGCGTTTGGGGGTTTCGGTGAGCCTTACCTCGGGTTACCACCCGGAGAGCAATGGGCAGGTCGAACGTGTCAACCAGGATGTGGGTAGGTTTCTGAGGTCGTATTGCCAGGGCCGGCCGGAGGAGTGGGCGAGATATGTTCCCTGGGCCGAGATGGCACAGAACTCTCTCCGCCACTCCTCCACTAAACTAACCCCTTTCCAGTGTGTGTTAGGGTACCAGCCGGCTCTGGCACCTTGGCATCAGAGCCAGATCGAGGCCCCTGCGGTGGATGAGTGGGTGCGGCGCTCGGAGGAGACGTGGAACGCTGCACACATCCATCTGCAGCGAGCCATCCATCGACATAAGACGTGTCACGGTTTCGGCCGAGGCTGCTCCTTCTCCTTGTTCGGGCAGGCTTCGGCGGTCGTGGTCTCCGGAGTACTAGCTGCCACCGTTCTATGTTTCGATGTTTGATTGGTTTTGTCTGTTTTGTTACACCTGTTCCTTGTTAGTGTTCATTAGGCGTCCTATATAGTTTATTGAGTTTTGTCATGTGTTGTGTGTAATTGTTCGTTGTCACGTTTTGTGCTAGTTCGTTTGATGTTCTCTCTGTATTCTGTTTAGAGAGAGTTCCGCACTTTGTGCGCATTTGTTTTGCACTTTACCGTGTTGCGTAAAGTTCGCTTGCCTGCCTGGTTGCCTGTTGCCGTGTTTGGCTTACTCTTTTGTCTTCACTAAAGACGTCTGTACGAAGCCTCTGTGTGTCCTGCGCATGATTCCACACCACATCTACACTCAACCCTGACACCCATTTAAAAAGATGAGAGAGGCCTGTAATTTTCATCACAGGTATACTTCTTTTCCACCATAATTTGCAAATAAATTCATAAAAAAATCCTACAATGTGATTTTCTGGATTTTTTTTCCTCAATTTGTCTGTCATTGGTGACGTGTACCTATGATGAAAATTACAGGCCTCTCTCATCTTTTTAAGTGGGAGAACTTGCACACTTGGTGGCTGACTAAATACTTTTTTTCCCCAATGTACCCTTACAACAAGAAAAAAGATTACCTGAGATTGATTCCAAAATACGGAATATTATAGAATCTAAGTTTGTTTGTTCACAATATTATTATTGTAGTCCTCTAAGGTTTTGCTTTCATGTACATATATACTTAGTGCTAGCACTGGGGGGGGGGGGACATTCAAACTGTTAGCTGCAGGCACGCGCCTCATATACGTTGGAAGAAGATGAAGCAGGAAGAGAAGCCCAGAGGGAAAGATGTCAATTGTCCGTACCTCCTTATTCATCCTGTTTTCAGGTTTGTAACATTTATGATCATGGTATTTTTTTTTTTTTAATCTAGAGATAACATGTTTATCTAAACTGTGATGATCATTTTTATCACGGCTCAGACTAAGACCCAGGTGCAGACACAGGAAGCAGATAGTACGAGTCTCAGTGTTTATTACAGTACAAGGGGCAGGCAAAAAGTTAAGTCAAGGCAGGCAATCAGTCGTAATCCAAAACAGAGTCATGCAGGAAAAGGACGGCAGGCAGGATCAGGGTCAGGACAGGCAGAAAGGTCAGAACTGGGAAGACTAGGAAAAACAAAACTAGAGCACAGGAAACACTGGAACACGCTGGTAGGACTTGACGGGATAAGACGAACTGGCAACAGACAAACAGAAAACACTGGTATAAATACACAGGAGATAATGGGGACAAATGGGAGACACCTGGAGGGGGGTGGAGACAAGCACAAAGACAGGTGAAACGGATCAGGGTGTGACAAATGTAACTGTTTTGTCAGAGTGAAAAACTAGTGAGGTTTTCCACTTCATATTAATGTAGCCAAACTAAGTTAGCTAATGTAGCTAGTATGTAGCTAGCTAAGTTAATGAGACAAGATGGCATCTCGGATAAAAATCTATTTTCATTATAAACCCTTTGGCTCTTAAAATGGTTTAAAAAAAACACAAACAATTATTCGTACTAAGTGTATTTACATGAGTACATGTGAACCACACTAATGAGAAGTATTTTAGAAAAGTACATTTTTATGAAGTGTGTATCAAACGGTCGCATGCTAACCGCTAATTTTAACTAACTCAGCGTTAGGCACTAGCTAGCCTACCATAGCTAGCTAGTTGTTGTTATGGGTTTTTGTTACATTTAATCCATATACATTTACTACATCATTTGTTTGTGCAATTAGCACTATAGAGTGAATCAGATGTACAGTTGTTGCCTCAACAAGGCATGGGTGTATTTAGTTGTTTTGCACAACACCTTCTTTAGTGATAGGATAGCTAACGTTAGCTAAACCAACACTAACTAGCTGGTAGCTAACTGTTAGCTAGCTAGCTAGCTAGCTACATGGATAGTTGAGCGCTTGCTTTAGCAATGTTATGAAAACATTGAGTTAACGGAATTGTATTTGAGAATGTGTGAAAGTGTTTGCTATTGCCATAATATATTTTGGTATGAAGTTTAGTTTTCAGCTTTCTTTAGCGGTGTCACTGTATTGTAGCGTACTCTATTCTGATTTCTGTTCTTACCTTATATTTTTCAGAGAAAGCAATGCATCTGCTGCATCCAGGGGTGGAGGTGAAGACCTTGAGGGAGGCTGCAGAAACAAACTTTCAAACAAAATGAAACTTCTTGGCAGGAAAAAGCATATTTGAATAAATGATACGATTTAGAGTTAAATCCTTTGTTGTTCTTGTAGTAATTAATTATTTACAGTCATGCTTTTTTAAATTGTACGTTCAATAACTTGTAGAAAATACACTTTATTACACTGTCATGAAGCATTATGAAGCATTATGAAGCATTATGAAGCATTATGAAGCATTATGACCATCCTGTGTCATTTTACTTGGACTAAGAAAATACACTTTATGACACTATCAAGAAGCATCATGACCATCATAATCATATAACATATAAGTCAGATAGGCCTATCAGGTACATGCCCTTATGTCGGTAGTCTATTGGTCGACAAATATTTTTTTTGTCAAGCAGTAAAAATAAATTAAATTAAATTAAAATTAAAATATATATACACACACACACCACCAGTCAAAAAGTTTGGACACACATACTCATTCAAGGGCTTTTCTTTATTTTTACTATTTTTTACATTGTAGAATAACAGTGAAGACATCAAAACAATGAAATAACACATATGGAATCATGTAGTAACCAAAAAAGTGTTAACCAAATCAAAATATATTTTTTCTTGACATTCTCTCAAGCAGCTTCATTTTTATTTATTTTTTTAGCAGACGCTCTTATCCAGAGCGACTTACAGTTAGTGAGTGCATACATTTTTCATACTGGCCCCCCGTGGGAAACGAACCCACAACCCTGGCGTTGCAAACACCAAGCTCTACCAACTGAGCTACATCCCTGCCGGCCATTCCCTCCCTACCCTGGACGACGCTGGGCCAATTGTGCACCGCCCCATGAGTCTCCCGGTCGCGGCCGGCTACGACAGAGCCTGGATTTGAACCAGGATCTCTAGTTGCACAGCTAGACAGCGTCATGAGGTAGTCACCTGGAATGCATTTCAATCTTCTGTATACCACCCCTACCTTGTCACAACACAACTGATTGGCTCAAACGCATTAAGAAGGAAAGAAATTCCACAAATTAACTTTTAACAAGGCACACCTGCCTTGTTAAAAGTTAATTTGTGGAATTTCTTTCCTTCTTAATGCGTTTGAGCCAATCAGTTGTGTTGTGACAAGGTAGGGGTGGTATACAGAAGATATCCCTATTTGGTAAAATACCAAGTCCATATTATGGCAAGAACAGGTCAAATAAGCAAAGAGAAACGACAGTCCATCATTACTTTAAGACATGAAGGTCAGTCAATACGGAAAATGTCAAGAACTTTGAAAGTTTCTTCAAGTGCAGTCGCAAAAACCATCAAGCGCTATGATGAAACTGGCTCTCATGAGGACCGCCACAGGAAAGGAAGACCCAGAGTTACCTATGCTGCAGAGGATAAGTTCATTAGAGTTACCAGCCTCAGAAATTGCAGCCCAAATAAATGCTTCACAGAGCTCAAGTAACAGACACATCTCAACATCAACTGTTCAGAGGGGACTGCGTGAATCAGGCCTTCATGGTCGAATTGCTGCAAAGAAACCACTACTAAAGGACACCAATAAGAAGAAGAGACTTGCTTGGGCCAAGAAAAACAAGCAATGGACATTAGAGCGGTGGAAATCTGTCCTTTGGTCTGATGAGTCCAAATTTGAGATTTTTGGTTCCAACCGCCGTGTCTTTGTGAGACGCAGTGTAGGTGAACGGATGATCTCTGCATGTGTGGTTCCCACCATAAAGCATGGAGGAGGAGGTGTGATGGTGTGGGGGTGCTTTGCTGGTGACACTGTCAGTGATTTATTTAGAATTAAAAGGCACACTTAACCAGCATGTCTACCACAGCATTCTGCAGTAATACGCCATCCCATCTGGTTTGCGCTTAGTGGGACTATAATTTGTTTTCAGCAGGACAATGACCCAACACACTTCCAGGCTGTGTAAGGGCTATTTTACCAAGAAGGAGAGTGATGGAGTGCTGCATCAGATGACTTGGCCTCCACAATCACCTGACCTCAACCCAATTGAGATGGTTTGGGATGAGTCGGACCACAGATTGAAGGAAAAGCAGCCAACAAGTACTCAGCATATGTGGGAACTCCTTCAAGACTGCTGGAAAAGCATTCCAGGTGAAGCTGGTTGAGAGAATGCCAAGTGTACAAAGCTGTCATCAAGGAAAAAGGTGGCTACTTTGAAGAATCTAAAATCTAAAATATATTTTGATTTGTTTAACACTTTTTTGGTTACTACATGATTCCATATGTGTTATTTCATAGTTTTGATGTCTTCACCATTATTCTACAATGTAGAAAATAGTAAAAAATAAAGAAAAACCCTTGAATGAGTAGGTGTGTCCAAACCTTTGACTGGTACTGTAGTTAAGAAGCAGTTTGGATAAACTACGTTGGCACAATGCAGACTGACATCATCTCCCACAATGGAGAACAGAGGGACACACACCTGGAGAGACACAATATGTCTCTTAGAAAATGTATCTTTTGGGCATATTTGGTCAAACAGTTACAGTGAGGGAAAAAAGTATTTGATCCCCTGCTGATTTTGTACGTTTGCCCACTGACAAAGAAATGATCAGTCTATAATTTTAATGGTAGGTTTATTTGAACAGTGAGAGACAGAATAACAACAACAAAAATCCAGAAAAACGCATGTCAAAAATGTTATACATTGATTTGCATTTTAATGAGGGAAATAAGTATTTGACCCCCTCTCAATCAGAAAGATTTCTGGCTCCCAGGTGTCTTTTATACAGGTAACGAGCTGAGATTAGGAGCACACTCTTAAAGGGAGTGCTCCTAATCTCAGTTTGTTACCTGTATAAAAGACACCTGTCCACAGAAGCAATCAATCAATCAGATTCCAAACTCTCCACCATGGCCAAGACCAAAGAGCTCTCCAAGGATGTCAGGGACAAGATTGTAGACCTACACAAGGCTGGGATGGGCTACAAGACCATCGCCAAGCAGCTTGGTGAGAAGGTGACAACAGTTGGTGCGATTATTCGCAAATGGAAGAAACACAAAATAACTGTCAATCTCCCTCGGCCTGGGGCTCCATGCAAGATCTCACCTTGTGGAGTTGCAATGATCATGAGAACGGTGAGGAATCAGCCCAGAACTACACGGGAGGATCTTGTCAATGATCTCAAGGCAGCTGGGACCATAGTCACCAAGAAAACAATTGGTAACACACTACGCCGTGAAGGACTGAAATCCTGCAGCGCCCGCAAGGTCCCCCTGCTCAAGAAAGCACATATACAGGCCCATCTGAAGTTTGCCAATGAACATCTGAATGATTCAGAGGAGAACTGGGTGAAAGTGTTGTGGTCAGATGAGACCAAAATCGTGCTCTTTGGCATCAACTCAACTCGCTGTGTTTGGAGGAGGAGGAATGCTGCCTATGACCCCAAGAACACCATCCCCACTGTCAAACATGGAGGTGGAAACATTATGCTTTGGGGGTGTTTTTCTGTTAAGGGGACAGGACAACTTCACTGCATCAAAGGGACGATGGACGGGGCCATGTACTGTCAAATCTTGGGTGAGAACCTCCTTCCCTCAGCCAGGGCATTGAAAATGAGTTGTGGATGGTTATTCCAGCATGACAATGACCCAAAACACACGGCCAAGGCAACAAAGGAGTGGCTCAAGAAGAGGCACATTCAGGTCCTGGAGTGGCCTAGCCAGTCTCCAGACCTTAATCCCATAGAAAATCTGTGAAGGGAGCTGATGGTTCGAGTTGCCAAACGTCAGCCTCGAAACCTTAATGACTTGGAGAAGATCTGCAAAGAGGAGTGGGACAAAATCCCTCCTGAAATGTGTGCAAACCTGGTGGCCAACTACAAGAAACGTCTGACCTCTGTGATTGCCAACAAGGGTTTTGCCACCAAGTACTAAGTCATGTTTTGCAGAGGGGTCAAATACTTATTTCCCTCATTAAAATGCAAATCAAATTATAACATTTTTTACATGCGTTTTTCTGGATTTTTTTGTTGTTATTCTGTCTCTCACTGTTCAAATATAAAATTATAGACTGATCATGTCTTTTGTCCGTGGGCAAACGTACAAAATCAGCAGGGGATCAAATACTTTTCCCCCCCTCACTGTACATGGTGAAATTAAAATACTGTAACAAATAAATACATAAAATGAACTCAAAGCAACCAGGTTATAGTGAACAATAAAACTCACTCTCTTTCAGGGTCGAACGTACGACAAGTGTTTGAGACGTTATTGAAATGATGATTCAAGCCCCCCTTTCCCCATAACGTTCGGTAAATGACCAGCCAATAGAAGAGCAGAGGTGATCATCAGCTACATCAGAAGATCTTTGTCCCCATGATATCTCTTCCTCCCAACCAGAAGATATCTAGGAAACCCAAAGGGTTATAACATAACAGTTGTGATGTCTGGGTGATGCCTGGAGGATTACGATGACTGTCTGTCTGTCTGTCTGATGCCTGGAGGATTACGATGACTGTCTGTGTGTCTGTCTGATGTCACGATTATTACTATGATTCCTGTCTGTCTGATGCCTGGAGGATTATGCTGATTTCTGTCTGATGCCTGGAGGATTATGCTGATTTCTGTCTGATGCCTGGAGGATTATGCTGATTTCTGTCTGATGCCTGGAGGATTATGCTGATTTCTGTCTGATGCCTGGAGGATTATGCTGATTTCTGTCTGATGCCTGGAGGATTATGCTGATTTCTGTCTGATGCCTGGAGGATTATGCTGATTTCTGTCTGATGCCTGGAGGATTATGCTGATTTATCTGCTGCCTGCATCCAAATGAGAAGGACTTTACTTTTTATTCCGCCAGAGGGGAAATATTTTTCTAGAATGTACTACTTTTTAACTTCACAGCTGGTTCATAGACCGAACACAGTCTTGTGATATCGGTATCATGTGTTTGTCGCACCATTCCCAGGTCAGCATAGTAATTTATCCACCTTACAGGGACCCATCTAACAGAAGGTATCGTTTAAATCCTAAGCTATTTAACACACCTGCATTCACTGTCTACTTAAATAATCAATGGAATCTCTATATGGAGAATAATGACTCCCCAACGTGTCTCCTTCAATCATTTGGGAAGCAGACAACGCAGTTATGAGAGGGAATATTATTTTTCGCAGCTAAAAGAAATACAACATTTCCTACAGTTGGATTTAGAGTTAAAAAGTAAGGCAACTTGAATTTTGAATTTAAAAAGACTTATTCCAAAGAACTCTACAAAGAGTTACAAGCTGCAAGATCAGCATTAGATCAACTGCTTACAGATAAAGCAGAAGCATCTATTTTCCAGGCTAGACACAGATTATACGAACACGGAAATAAGACAAGTCGCCACTCCTCTCAAGACCAGGCAAAGAATAGAAGTGTACCAGACACTGTACCTTCATTAAAGGATCCAATCTGGGGAAACGAATAACATTATGAGAGACTACTACCCTTTGCTCTACAGTTCACACTCCAGCAATACTCCGGCTGACATGCAATCCTATCTGGATAAACTCTCCCCCCCAACAATACCTGTGGGAGACCGAGAATTGCTATGCAAGGAGATATCCGAAGAAGAAATAGAAGAGGCAATTAAAACCTTTAAAAATGGGAAATCCCCAGGTCCTGATGGGTTTGGACCAGAGTTTTATAAGAATTGTCAAGATTATTTTTTTTTTTTTACGGAACCCCTACTCAGAATATATACAGACTCCTTTGCCGGAGGCGAACCCCCTTCCCACTTTTAACCATGCTGATATTTCTCTCATTCTTAAGAAAATTAAACCCAGCAGAAGACTGCTCTAGCTATAGGCCATTGTCTCTTATTCACGTGGACAGATCTTATCTAAGATCCTAGCTAGGAGACTAGAAAGATTTCTACCAACTTGAATAAAGCCGGACCAAACTGGTTTTATAACGCAAGGGCATTTCATTCACTAGTGTCAGACGTCTCCTCGGCATAATACAACACTGTGAGCAATCACAACATAGAGCAGTGTCATTGGGCGCTGTGGGAAGGCAATTTGACCGAGTAGAATGGCCTTACCTATTTAAAGTACTTAAACCGCTTTGAAGTGGGAGAGAATTTCATTAACTAGATAAAGTTAATGTACCATGCCCCTCAGGCTGCTGTGATAACAAATACATTTTATGTTTATCTTGGTTTAATCATCTGGAATAAACTTAAAAACCTGTCCAACAGCAACTTTGCACCTGCACCGAGGGCAGTTAAAGAAGAACTAGACAGGTGGATGGACCTGCCATTATCACGGTTGGGTAGAATGAATCTGATGAAAATGAATGTTTTCCCTTTTGTATCTTTTCCCATTACATGTTATAATAAATATCTCTCAGACTTTATACGGCACAGAAAAAGACCAATGTTGAAAGTTAGTAAACTGAAGCTACCATATCATTTAGGAGGCCTGGCGCTAACTAATGTACTGTTTAATAACTGGGCATGTCATGTTCACATAATTACAGAATGGCTCAGAGATTAACCTTGCTCTAATTGGCTCAGAGATTAACATTGCTCAGAATGGCTCAGAGATTAACCTTGCTCAGAATGGCTCAGAGATTAACCTTGCTCAGAATGGCTCAGAGATTAACATTGCTCAGAATGGCTCAGAGATTAACCTTGCTCAGAATGGCTCAGAGATTAACTTTGCTCAGAATGGCTCAGAGATTAACATTGCTCAGAATGGCTCAGAGATTAACCTTGCTCAGAATGGCTCAGAGATTAATCTTGCTCTAATTGGGTCAGAGATGAACCTTGCTCTAATTGGCTCAGAGATTAACCTTGTTCAGAATGGCTCAGAGATGAATCTTGCTCAGAATGGCTCAGAGATTAACATTGCTCTAATTGGGTCAGAGATTAACATTGCTATAATTGGCTCAGATATGAGCATTGCTCTAATTGGGTCAGAGATTAACCTTGCTCCAATTGGCTCAGAGATGAGCTTTGCTCTAATTGGGACAGAAATGAACCTTGCTCTAATTGGGTCAGTAATGACTCCTGTTTCACATCTCCATACTCATTAATCAGTGTTATGACTGGTGACAGAAACTCAGTCAGCACAGAAGTAAAACATAACCTTTATTCTTAACAGTTCCCTTAAAAGCTCTTGAGCTGACAAGAAGTTGAATTACCTGAAAAAAATCTTAAATATGTTTACATTACTTATTTTATTCATTTCCCACTGTTCTGTCAGAAGACAAAAATCCCAGTGATTTCACTAGCTTTGGTTGCTGATGTGTATAATGTGGAATCATCAGCATGCATAGGACACACAGGCTTTGTTCAATGCTAGTGGCAGGTCTTCAGTAAAAAAAAAACAGAAAAGAGAGCTGCCCTGCAGGACACCAATCTTTACATGTTTAACAGAGAAGCTTCCATTAAAGAAAACCCTCTGAGTTCTATTAGATAGATAGCTCTGAATCCACAATATGGCAGAGGTTGAAAAGCCATAACACATGACACTACCGGTCAAAAGTTTTAGGAACACCCACTCATTCAAGGGTTTTTCTTTATTTTTTAAAACTATGTTCTACATTGTAGAATAATAGTGAAGACATCAAAACTATGAACTGACAGTACAGCTCCCACAATCTTCTTATCGTCAAATTATTTCAACAAATCAGTCATTTGTGTCAGTGCAGTACATGTCGAGTGCCTTTCTCTATAAGCATGCTGAAGGTGTTTTGTTATTTATTTTTTTTACAGAGAATAAGCATTGTATCTGGTCAAACACAATTTTCTCCAAAGGTTTGCAAAGAGTCAGCAGGAAGCTGATTGGTCGGCTGTTAGAACCAGTACATGGTGCTTTTCCATTCTTGGGTAGAATGACTTTGGCTTCCCTCCAGGTCTGAGGGCAAATCCTTTTCTCCAGGCTCAGATTAAAGATATGATAAACAGAACAGTCAATATAGTTCACTGCCATCCTCTGTAGCTTTCCATCTATGTCGTCAACACCAGGTGGTTTCTCATTATTGATGGACAACAATAATTCTTCCACTTCATCCAAATGTACTTTACAAAATCCTAAATTACAATGCTTTCCCTTCATTATCAGGTATTTTATGCATGAAAATGATGGCTCGCAGTTTGTTGTTGGCATGCCTATGTTTTTAATTATTATTTATTTATATTTTATTTCACCTTTATTTCACCAGGTAAGAAGCCAGTTGAGAACAAGTTCTCATTTAAAACTGCGACCTGGCCAAGATAAAGCAAAGCAGTGCAATAAAAACAACAACACAGTTTGCCTACTTTGCCAATGATAAAAGTCATTAAAGTAATTAGCTAAATCAAAAGGTTTTGTGATTAATGAGCCATCTGATTCAATGAAAGACGGAGTTGAATTAGTCTTTCTGCCCATCGTTTCATTTAAAGTACTCCAAAAGCTTTTTTTCAGTCATAAATTATCAAAAGTATCTTGGTTTCACAATACAATTTCTTCATGTTTAGGATAAAGTAATCCTTCTACCCCCCTCTTAAAAAAAATTAATAATAATTGTAAAGTGGTTATCCCACTGGTTATAGGGTGAATGCACCAATTTGTAAGTCTGCTAAATGACGTAAATGTAAATGTAAATGTAATGTTTTTGTTCAGTTTGGTCACATGATTTCTCAATTTACAGTAGGTTTGCCGATCAGATGTGCAGACAGACTTACTCACCTCCTCTCCTCTTGCCTCGTCTCGCTCAACCATACAGCTGTTCAATTCCTCATCAATCCATGGAGCCTTAACAGCTCCAGCAGTCCGTTTCTTAATAGCTGCATGTTTACCAATAACTGGAAGAAACAACTTCGTAAATGCATCGAGTGCAGCGTCTGGATGCTCATCGTTACACACATCAGACCAACAAATATTTTCTGTATCTTCAACATTCCAATTCTCATAGTGTGGAAACATTTATAAAAACACAGGAAAATCATGTTTATGACTGCACTGGGCCTTTAAAAGGTTATACTTTTACCTTTAAAACCAAGTGTAAGATTTCCAGTCATTCCAATGAATAAGGTGCCTTTTGATCCCCTGAAGAATATGAATGGTAAATATACCTTGAGATTAGTCCATTTGTTTTGCCTACTTATCATTCTTTTCTTTATGTTTTAGTTGTCATCAAGGACGAAGAGGATTCAATTCAGTTGTTGTCTCTGACATCATCATGGATACAAAACAGATGCTGCTTTCATAGAATGTCTTACTTCAGCACCATCAAAATTAGCTGCTATACAATCTTGCCAATTGCAGCTGTTGAAGTCTATCAAAAGTGTGCAAGTTTGAAGTGTGTGCGTTACAATTGTGTAAAGTACATACTAGTGACCATGGTTCTCTGTAGCTCAATTGGTAGAGCACAGTGCTCGTAACGCCAAGGTAGTGGGTTCGATCGTCGCGACCACCCATACACAAAAATGTATGCACGCATGATTGTAAGTCGCTTTGAATAAAAGCGTCTGTTAAATATTATATCATTATTTTACTTTCCTATTTATATTTTTGACAACTTTTACATTGCTACATTTTCCCTGAGGCCCAAAAGTACTCGTTACATTTTGAATGCTTAGCAGGACAGGAAAATAGTCCATTCACGCACTTATCAAAAGAACATCCCTGGTCATCCCAACTGCCTCTGATCTGGCGGACTCACTAAATACACATGCTTCGTTTGTAAATGATGTCTGAGTGTTGGAGTGTGCCCCTTGCTACCCCTGAATTACAAAAACAACAAAATGGTGCTGTCTAGTTTGTTTAATATAAGACATCTGAAACGATTTATACTTTTACTATATTTTTGTAATTACATTTACTTTTGATAGTTAAGTATATTTAAAACCTAATACTTTTAGACTTTTACTCAAGTTGTATTTTACTGGGTTACTTTCACTTGAGTCATTTTCTATTAAGGTATCTTTACTTTTACTCAAGTATGACAATTGGGTACTTTTTTTTTCCACCACTGGTGCAATATGAAAATAATATTCAATCAGTACGAAATAGATGGCGCAAATAAAAAGATCATGGTCTTATTCAATTAGCTGTGTTGATAGTGTCTGTAAAACACAATACCAAAGACAATACCAACACCACAGAGTTCATACAAGTGCAGCTAATTGCATTCAATATGTAGCCTATTAAAAATATGGATTGTCCAAGCATCACTTTGAAGACATTTTCTATTCGAATCGATCACATATTTTACAATGAACAACAAAGAGCCAGCAAGATCGAGTTGTGGAGATGTGCTGTACGAAGATAGCGTCCTCAAAACACGGCTTCCTCCTGGCCTGTCTTTTCTCTACTCGACGGGCAGCTAATAGCATCCGGACACGTATTTAAAAAACTCTGTGCCGTCCGCCTAGCTGGTTGAGCGGAGTTGCTCTTCCTGACCGAGACGTCCTCGCTCCGCCGTACGTCGCACTTCCGCAATCCCGCTCAAACATCCGGTCGAGGGCTCCATCTAGCGGGGACATCCAGGTCAGTTACATGCAGCTTCCAGGTCTCTCCACAGTCCGCCTCCCTCAACTGCCTCTCCGGAGCTGGAGGCTTTATCCCTAAGTTGAACTCTCTCCCTCTTCGTCCCTTTCGTCATCTTTCCTTCTCTTTTGGATCTACTCCCTCTATTCTACTCTCTGACATCATAATATACACACACACGCTACCTTAACCGTAATGGCTGGCGTGGTCTGTCCCAGGACCAGCGAGTACCTCAGACCGACCTGCCTGTCTGCTACAACAGAGCAGCAGCCTAAAGCACAGAGAGCAGGAGCGTGACTGGGACAAGTCCTGCCTCCTGCAAATGGGTCTGAATGCTAACTAGGCTAGATCAGGCTAACCTCCTAAATTGGGTCAGAAAGGTCTGAACGTTAACTAAGCTAGTTCAGGGGACTAGCCTCATTCTAAACTGGGTCAGTAAGGTCTGAATGCTAACTAGGCTAGCTCTGAAGTAGCCACCTTCATAGGGTCAGTATGGACTGAATGCTAACTAGTCTAGCTCTGAAGTAGCCTCCTTCATAGGGTCAGTATGGACTGAATGCTAACTAAGCTAGCTCAGGTTAGCCTTCAAATGGGTCAGACCACATTACTTTGGATTTTTTTCCCCTACAGATCTACACAACCTTCTCCACATTTTCAAAGTGAAAGAAAGTTATGGAACATTTTCCAAAGTAATAATTTTTAAAAAGATGTCTTGATTGCCTGTCTTCACACCCCAGTTAATACTTGGTGGAAGCACCTTTGGCAGCTGTGAAAGCCATTACAGCTGTGAATCATTTTGAATAATATTCTACCAACTTTGCTCAACTCTTAGAGCAACATATGGCCACTGTTTTTGTCAAAATGGTTCAAGCCCAGTAAATGTGTTTGGGAATCATTGATGGGCAGCAATTTTCAAACCTTGTCTATGATTTTGAAGCAAATTTAAGTCAGGAGTGAGACTAGACCACTCAGGAACACTCAACACCTCTTGGAGAGCCATTATTATAATAATAATTGTATATTTAACCTTTATTTAACTAGGCAAGTCAGTTGAGAACAAATTCTTATTTACCCCGGCCAAACCCACCCCTAACCCGGACGACGCTGGGCCAATTGTGCACCGCCCTATGGGACTCCCGATCACGGCCAGGTTGTGATACAGACCGGGATTGAACCCGGGTCTGTAGTGACGCCTCTAGCACTGCGACGCACTGCCTTAGACCGCTGCGCCACTCAGTCCCCTACGGTGTGTCTATGGCATAAACGTTTATGTTATTGTCTCGCTGAGAAATACAACTCTATCCCAGGGTTAGGTTCTCAGAAGACTCAGGCGGGTTTTCCATAACTTATTACCTTTCATATTTCTTTTGATCCTGACAAACTCTAAAAAGAAAGTCACACTGATTATGCTCCCAAACCATCTAAATGGGTCTAGCCCACCAACGTTTCGGCACACAGTGCCCTTTTTCAGGTTATGTAGATAAACAGTGGAATTAGTGCAGCCATTGAACACAGTGAGAGAGGTGTGTAATAGTAACTAAGGCAATGAGGGATGAACATAGAGGAACTGTTAAAAAAAAACTGATTTTACTGCATGTTAAGATGTTGAATACATGGGGCAATTAATTACATTGTCTTATGTCAACATGATTAGATATAATAGAATACATAATGTTAATATAAAATAAATATGAAAGGAGCAAAGCCCAGGTAAAACATTAAAGGAAAACCTAACCCTGGGATAGAGTTGTATTTTTCAGCGAGACAATAACCAGAGCGACTTACAGGAGCAATTAGGGTTAGGTGCCTTGCTCAAGGGCACATCGACAGATTTTTCACCTAGTCAGCTCGGGGATTAGAACCAGTGACCTTTCAGTTACTGGCACAACGCTCTTAACCACTAAGCTACCTGGTCGACTCTATGCCATAGACACACCATAATGGCTCTCCAAAAGTTGTTGAGTGCTCAAGGATTGTGGTGGCAGCATCATGTTATGGGTATGCTTGTCACTGATAAGGACCGGGGAGTTTGTTAGGATCAAAGCCCAGGTAAAAAGTTACAGGAAATACACGCTTCAGTCTTCTGAAAACCTAACCCTGGGATAGTTTGGTGCAAGGTTGGTAGAATCTTTTTCAAAATGATTCACAGCTGTAATGGCTGCCAAAGGTGCTCCTACCAAGTATTAACTCTGGGGTGTGAAGACATACGCAATCAATACATTCACATTTTTGTATTTCTTAGTAATTAGGAACATTTTCTATAATTTTGCTTTCACTTTGAAAATGTAGGTTGTGTAGATCGATAGGAAAAACATTAATGCAATCCCTTTAGATGTAATGTTAAGGCAGAAAAATGTGAAGACTGTGCCAGGGGTGTGAAGACTTTCACTAGCTTGTTTCTCACCCAGGACCTCATAATATGCAGACATGGCATGACTTTGTGACCATGCTGCCATCTAGGGTCTATAGCCTGGTACCTCACCCATCTAGGTTTCATAGCCTGGTAACTCACCCATCTAGGTTTCATAGCCTGGTAACTCACCCATCTAGGTTTCATAGCCTGGTAACTCACCCATCTAGGGTCTATAGCCTGGTACCTCACCCATCTAGGTTTCATAGCCTGGTACCTCACCCATCTAGGTTTCATAGCCTGGTACCTCACCCATCTAGGGTTCATAGCCTGGTACCTCACCCATCTAGGTTTCATAGCCTGGTACCTCACCCATCTAGGGTTCATAGCCTGGTACCTCACCCATCTAGGTTTCATAGCCTGGTACCTCACCGTAGACAGAAATACATCTACTTCTTAATTGACTGTAGAAGATCACAGTCAGTAATTCAGCCTGTCTACGTCGTTGTGTAATCGAGCACATAACAAGCATTAGCCTCTGATGTACTGAGCTGTGAAATGCGCTGTAAATAAAATGTGACTTGACACTGTGTGTGTGTGTGTGTTGAAGGGTCTCAGTATAAATATGTATGCATAGATCAAGCGGCATTAAAAAGGTCAATGCCAGGCGACGAGGGATCGCTCAGTAAACTCTATCCTCCTGATTCCTGCTTATAAGCAAACACTAAAGCAGGGAGCACCAGTGACTCGGTTAATAAAAAAGTGGTCAGATGACGCAGATGTTAAGCTACAGGACTGTTTTGCTAGCACAGACTGGAACATGTTCCGGGATTCTTCAGATAGCATTGAGGAGTACACCACATCAGTCACTGGCTTCATTAATAAGTGCATCGATGATGTCGTCCCCACAGTGACCGTATGTACATACCCCAACCAGAAGCCATGGATTACAGGAAACATCCGCACTGAGCTAAAGGGTAGAGCTGCCGCTTTCAAGGAGCGGGACTCTAACCCGGACGCTTATAAGAAATCCCGCTATTCCCTCCAACGAACCATCAAACAGGCAAAGAGTCAATACAGGACTAAGATTGAACCGTACTACACCGACTCTGACGCTCGTCGGATGTGGCAGGGCTTGAAAACGATTACAGACTACAAAGGGAAGCACAGCCGCGAGCTGCCCAGTGACACAAGCCTACCAGACGAGCTAAACCACTTCTATGCTCACTTCGAGGCAAGCAACACTGAAGCATGCATGAGAGCACCAGCTGTTCCGGATGACTATGTGATCACGCTCTCCGTAGCCGATGTGAGTAAGACTTTTAAGCAGGTCAACATTCACAAGGCCGCAGGGCCAGACGGATTACCAGTACTCCGAGCATGTGCTGACCAACTGGCAAGTGTCTTCACTGACATTTTCAACATGTCCCTGACTGAGTCTGTAATACCAACATGTTTCAAGCAGACCACCATAGTCCCCGTGCCCAAGGACACTAAGATAACCTGCCTAAATGACTACTGACCCGTAGCACTGACGTCTGTAGCCATGAAGTGCTTTGAAAGGCTGGTCATGGCTCACATCAACACCATTATCCCAGAAACCCTAGACACACTCCAATTTGCATACCGCCCTAACAGATCCACAGATGATGCAATCTCTATTGCACTCCACACTGCCCTTTCCCACCTGGACAAGAGGAACACCTACGTGAGAATGCTATTCATTGACTACAGCTCAGCATTCAACACCATAGTGCCCTCTAAGCTCATCACTAAGCTAAGGACCCTGGGACTAAACACCTCCCTCTGCAACTGGATCCTGGACTTCCTGACGGGCCGCCCCCAGGTGGTAAGGGTAGGTAACAACACATCTGCCACACTGATCCTCAACACGGGGGCCCCTCAGGGGTGCGTGCTCAGTCCCCTCCTGTACTCCCTGTTCACCCATGACTGCATGGCCAGGCACGACTCCAACACCATCATTAAGTTTGCCGACGACACAACAGTGGTAGGCCTGATCACCGACAACGATGAGACAGCCTATAGGGAGGAGGTCAGAGACCTGGCCGTGTGGTGCCAGGATAACAACCTCTCCCTCAACGTGATCAAGTCAAAGGAGATGATTGTGGACTACAGGAAAAAAAAAAAGAGGACTGGGGGCACACACACACACGCAGGCAAGGACTGAGTCACTCGTCTCCCGAGTGGCGCAGTGGTCTAAGGCACTGCATCGCAGTGCTAACTGTGCCACTAGAGATCCTGGTTCGAATCCAGGCTCTGTCGCAGCCGGCCGCGACCGGGAGACTCATGGGCGGTGCACAATTGGCCCAGCGTCGTCCAGGGTAGGGGAGGGAATGGCCGGCAGGGATGTAGCTCAGTTGATAGAGCATGGCGTTTGCAACGCCAGGGTTGTGGGTTCGATTCCCACGGGGGGCCAGTATAAAAAAAATATATATATAGATATATGTATTCACTAACTGTAAGTCGCTCTGGATAAGAGCGTCTGCTAAATGACGTAAATGTAATGTAAATGTAAATGACTGGGGGCACACACACACAGGCAAGGACTGGGGGCACACACACACACACACAGGCAAGGACTGGGGGCACACACACACACACACACACACACACACACAGGCAAGGACTGGGGGCACACACACACACACACACGTTATAGTCTTCTGTCCTCGTGGGGACGTACAATTTATTTCCATTCAAAATCCTATTCTCCCTAACCCCTAAACCAAACACTAACACCTTCATCTAAACCCTAAGCTTAAAATAGACTTTGTCCTCACGGGGACGTGGGAAATGTCCCCACAAGGGAGAATTTTCTTTGTTTTACTATATCCTTTTGTGGACTTTTGGGAATTTTAGGGCCCCACAAGGATATAATAACCAACCCTCACACACCCACAGGTCATCTTTATGATGTCATAACGACACACTCATGATCTCAGGAGCGACTGTGACAACAGAACATCTCCATCATACAGACTAATACCACAGAGGGCAGGGAAGCTCCAAGATGGCTGCCTATGAGCCAGCCACTGGTGCCAGCAGTCACACAATAATTAGTCTCTTCCTGGAAACTGGTAACCAGGGTTGGTTTCCTGTAAGAGACATATCCATACAACAGCACTTAGGCCTACAGGAGGAGTTTGATTCTTAAAAAAAAAAAAAAAAAAAAAGTATCTTGAGAGAAAAGTTTAGCAAAATTTTAGCAACTGCAGCACTTTTTTTTTGGAAGTGCTGACAAAATAGGTCATATGATACGCCATGTATATGAATCCATAATGCACCATGTAGTCAAAGCTCTCACTTTAAACTGTCACAAGGGTACGGTCGTTTGTCCCTATATTCAATAGCTGAATGGGGCTCTCGCCCTTCGGAAGTCTTGTCACTACCAGCAGTAATGATATGCATTTTCTTTTCAGTCTTGCAGAGTAGACATTCTAACATTCTAACATTCCACAGGTTGTGACAGGCAGTTCTAGCCCTCCAAAAAGGTAAAGTGGTGTCAAAGTTTTCCCCTAAAGAACAGTCTGAGTAAGGCTAGCTGTCAGCCGGCTCACACACAGCTGAACGGAACGGAAAGAAACATCCATTTTATTTTATAGCAGACGGACTCATCTGACACATCATTAACCATAAAGGACATCCGTATGTGTGTCTTAAGAGAGAGAGAGGGTGTGTGTGTGTGTCTGTGTGAAATAAAGTGTGTGTGCGTGAGAGAGAGCCAGTAGAAGTGAATACATTTTCTCATTGTGATTATTCCTCAACATGCATCTTCTACTACTGATTGGATCATAGATAAGAGTATGGAGACTAACTAGAAAACTAACTAGACTAACTAGAAAACGAACTAGAAAACTAACTAGACTAACTAGAAAAACAATGATTCTTCACTCTAGTTTTTGTCTAAGTTCTCGGGAAAGTGGTTCAAATTTCAGTTGTTTCTAAAAGTTGAGAGAAACTAGTTGACAGGGTTACTAAAACAGCTGTATGTGGTTGACAGGGTTACTAAAACAGCTGTATCTGGTTGACAGGGTTACTAAAACAGCTGTATGTGGTTGACAGGGTTACTAAAACAGCTGCATCTGGTTGACAGGGTTACTAAAACAGCTGTATCTGGTTGACAGGGTTACTAAAACAGCTGCATCTGGTTGACAGGGTTACTAAAACAGCTGTATGTGGTTGACAGGGTTACTAAAACAGCTGTATGTGGTTGACAGGGTTACTAAAACAGCTGTGTCTAGTTGACAGGGTGACTAAAACAGCTGTATCTAGTTGACAGGGTTACTAAAACAGCTGTATCTTGTTGACAGGGTTACTAAAACAGCTGCGTCTAATTGACAGGGTGACTAAAACAGCTGTATCTGGTTGACAGGGTGACTAAAACAGCTGTATCTGGTTGACAGGGTGACTAAAACAGCTGTGTCTAGTTGACAGGGTGACTAAAACAGCTGTATCTAGTTGACAGGGTTACTAAAACAGCTGCGTCTAGTTGACAGGGTTACTAAAACAGCTGTATCTTGTTGACAGGGTTACTAAAACAGCTGCGTCTAATTGACAGGGTTACTAAAACAGCTGTATCTGGTTGACAGGGTTACTAAAACAGCTGTATCTGGTTGACAGGGTTACTAAAACAGCTGTATCTGGTTGACAGGGTGACTAAAACAGCTGTATCTGGTTGACAGGGTGACTAAAACAGCTGTATCTGGTTGACAGGGTTACTAAAACAGCTGTATCTGGTTGACAGGGTTACTAAAACAGCTGCGTCTAGTTGACAGGGTTACTAAAACAGCTGCGTCTAGTTGACAGGGTTACTAAAACAGCTGCGTCTAGTTGACAGGGTTACTAAAACAGCGTATGTGGTTGACAGGGTTACTAAAACAGCTGCGTCTAGTTGACAGGGTTACTAAAACAGCTGTGTCTAGTTGACAGGGTTACTAAAACAGCTGTATCTGGTTGACAGGGTTACTAAAACAGCTGCGTCTAGTTGACAGGGTTACTAAAACAGCTGTATCTGGTTGACAGGGTTACTAAAACAGCTGCGTCTAGTTGACAGGGTTACTAAAACAGCTGTGTCTAGTTGACAGGGTTACTAAAACAGCTGTATCTGG
The DNA here is from genome assembly GCF_964263955.1 of Coregonus lavaretus. Taxonomy (NCBI): domain Eukaryota; kingdom Metazoa; phylum Chordata; class Actinopteri; order Salmoniformes; family Salmonidae; genus Coregonus; species Coregonus lavaretus. Next base: position 40,646 of record NW_028162944.1, on the reverse strand, counting down.
TTGACAGGGTTACTAAAACAGCTGCGTCTAGTTGACAGGGTTACTAAAACAGCTGTGTCTAGTTGACAGGGTTACTAAAACAGCTGTATCTGGTTGACAGGGTTACTAAAACAGCTGCGTCTAGTTGACAGGGTTACTAAAACAGCTGTATCTGGTTGACAGGGTTACTAAAACAGCTGTGTCTAGTTGACAGGGTTACTAAAACAGCTGCGTCTAGTTGACAGGGTTACTAAAACAGCTGCGTCTAGTTGACAGGGTTACTAAAACAGCTGCGTCTAGTTGACAGGGTTACTAAAACAGCTGCGTCTAGTTGACAGGGTTACTAAAACAGCTGCGTCTAGTTGACAGGGTTACTAAAACAGCTGCGTCTAGTTGACAGGGTTACTAAAACAGCTGTATCTCTGGACTATATCTGTTCTAATAGCAGATACATACACTAAGTTTGTGTCTGACTTGTTGGGAAAGTAGTCAAAATAGGTGATTTGTGTCGGGGGGGGGAACAGCTGGAGACAGATGGAAAAAGACACAGAGAGCCAGAGTTGTCTGTCCTTAGTGGATTTATGATTCATCATTTCAACACCATAAGAACGGTCTGATTACACCAGACAGACAGAGGGATGGGAGACATTCACTCTGAACCACATCAACAGGCTAGAATAAAGACCAGATCCACTATCCCGAGTGCCAGTCTGTGCTGTCATGCCAACTCCTTGTCACTCTGTCATGTTTGGCTTGACAATGGGCAATGGAGTTGGCAAGAGCACAAACAGGATCTGGGATCAGGCTACAGTTCTCCCTCTTGTGTTATACTGTGTGTTAAAATACAAATCAAGTAATACTGTCTTGGTCATCATTAGTAGAGAGATTGAAGTACTTGATTTATAAAATTATTTTTCTAAAATAATCAACTTTGTGTTAATCAGTCTGTATATTAAGTCACTGCTCTCTGTCAATCACACCAAATTAAGAAGTGAGTTGATTGCATCCTTCAGTTCTGCTCGGGTTCCCCGCCCGACTAGAAGCGCAGGCGTTGCATTTGCATCAACCAATGGTTGCGCGCCACATCAAATCGACTGTGCAGTCCCCCATTTCAGATTGCTATAACATATGATGTGGTCAGCTGATATGTTAAACGCATATCCTGCCGACGTGAGATCTGGCACGCGTCAGCAATCTAGGTCGGGCAGGAACTCAACCCATCTGTGCAAGTGTCCTCCGGCTCTGATGTCACCACCAGCGCTGACCAATCCTGGCTCTTTGGAACTCATTAAAGCTACTGGACGTGAACATTATGGACATCTAAAAGATATCTCTACTAGTCAACTCTTATCCCGAGTTACAACCGGTGTGAAAAGAGCATCTAAAGCAGTGGTTCTCAACTGGTGGGTCGCTACCCAAAAGGTTTTGAGTGGGTCGCAACCCAAAAGGGTTTGAGTGGGTCGCAACCCAAAAGGTTTTGAGTGGGTCGCAGGTGTCAGTGAAAAGAAAAGTAAATAATTATTGGGACTAATACCAGGTAGAACGTGTGGAAAATATTATCATTAACCAACATTTAAATCCCTTATTCCCGAAAATGACTTTTCTTTCAATCACAGTATTTTCAATATAGAGCGATTAGCAGCGCTAATTAGCAGATTGTGTGGTCTCAAACAAGTGAGCTTGCCAACATTCTTCATCAAGATTATGAGCAATATGGAATTAATGACAAATGAAAAAGGTGGGAATGTTGTTCCCTTGTCTAATATAATTGCTACATTTACTGTCAAAATAGTATTAAAAAGAGTTTTCCAAATTGCATTTTGGCAACAACAAAAAAGAAAAATCACAATGTGAATATTGGATCGCGACAGAGAAACTGCTTCAATTTGGGTCCCGAGGGAAAAAAAACAGTTGAGAAGCACTGATCTAAAAGGTTGTGGTGAGAGATGCGTACAAATATACAACCAAACTGTCTCCCTGCATCCATAGCAACGTAGTTTCGGTTAGGGTCTCTCTACACAGGGGGCAGGTGGACTTGTTGCTAGAAGGTGGTCTTCTCTACACAGGGGGCAGGTGGACTTGTTGCTAGAAGAAGGTCTCTCTACACAGGGGGCAGGTGGACTTGTTGCTAGAAGAAGGTCTCTCTACACAGGGGGCAGGTGGACTTGTTGCTAGAAGAAGGTCTCTACACAGGGGGCAGGTGGACTTGTTGCTAGAAGAAGGTCTCTCTACACAGGGGGCAGGTGGACTTGTTGCTAGAAGGTGGTCTTCTCTACACAGGGGGCAGGTGGACTTGTTGCTAGAAGAAGGTCTCTACACAGGGGGCAGGTGGACTTGTTGCTAGAAGAAGGTCTCTCTACACAGGGGGCAGGTGGACTTGTTGCTAGAAGGTGGTCTTCTCTACACAGGGGGCAGGTGGACTTGTTGCTAGAAGAAGGTCTCTCTACACAGGGGGCAGGTGGACTTGTTGCTAGAAGTAAACCACTTGTACTGGAGAGGAGGGGAGAGATAAGAGACAGCGTGAGTAACATGACAATGAGTGTGAGTTTGTGTGTGATAACCTACAGTCGTGGTCAAAAGTTTTGAGAATGACACAAGTATTGGTCTTCACAAAGTTTGCTGCTTCAGTGTTTTTAGATATTTTTGTCAGATGTTACTATGGTATACTGAAGTATAATTACAAGCATTCCATAAGTGTCAAAGGCTTTTATTGACAATTACATTAAGTTTATGCAAAGAGTCAATATTTGCAGTGTTGACCCTTCTTTTTCAAGACCTCTGCAATCCGCCCTGGCATGCTGTCAATTAACTTCTGGGCCACATCCTGACTGATGGCAGCCCATTCTTGCATAATCAATGCTTGGAGTTTGTCAGAATTTGTGGGTTTTTGTTTGTCCAGCCGCCTCTTGAGGATTGACCACAAGTTCTCAATGGGATTAAGGTCTGGGGAGTTTCCTGGCCATGGACCCAAAATGTCGATGTTTTGTTCCCCGAGCCACTTAGTTATCACTTTTGCCTTATGGCAAGGTGCTCCATCATGCTGGAAAAGGCATTGTTCGTCACCAAACTGTTCCTGGATGGTTGGGAGAAGTTGCTCTCGGAGGATGTGTTGGTCCCATTCTTTATTCATGGCTGTGTTCTTAGGCAAAATTGTGAGTGAGCCCACTCCCTTGGCTGAGAAGCAACCCCACACATGAATGGTCTCAGGATGCTTTACTGTTGGCATGACACATGACTGATGGTAGCGTTCACCTTGTCTTCTCCAGACAAGTTTTTTTCCGGATGGCCCAAACAATCAGAAAGGGGATTCATCAGAGAAAATGACTTTACCCCAGTCCTCAGCAGTCCAATCCCTGTACCTTTTGCAGAATATCAGTCTGTCCCTGATGTTTTTCCTGGAGAGAAGTGGCTTCCTCGCTGCCCTTCTTGACACCAGGCCATCCTCCAAATGTCTTTGCCTCACTGTGCGTGCAGATGCACTCACACCTGCCTGCTGCCATTCCTGAGCAAGCTCTGCACTGGTGGTGCCCCGATCTCACAGCTGAATCAACTTTAGGAGACGGTCCTGGCGCTTGCTGGACTTTCTTGGGCGCCCTGAAGCCTTCTTCACAACAATTGAACCTCTCTCCTTGAAGTTCTTGATGATCCGATAAATGGTTGATTTCGGTGCAATCTTACTAGCAGCAATATTCTTGCCTGTGAAGCCCTTTTTGTGCAAAGCAATGATGACGGCACGTGTTTCCTTGCAGGTAACCATGGTTAACAGAGGAAGAACAATGATTTCAAGCACCACCCTCCTTTTAAAGCTTCCAGTCTGTTATTCTAACTCAATCAGCATGACAGAGTGATCTCCAGCCTTGTCCTCGTCAACACTCTCACCTGTGTTAACGAGAGAATCACTGACATGATGTCAGCTGGTCCTTTTGTGGCAGGGCTGAAATGCAGTGGACATGTTTTTTGGGGGGGGATTAAGTTCATTGTCATGATAAAGAGGGACTTTGCAATTAATTGCAATTCATCTGATCACTCTTCATAACAATCTGGAGAATATGCAAATTGCCATCATAAAAACTGAGGCAGCAGACTTTGTAAAAAAATAATATTTGTGTCATTCTCAAAACTTTTGACCACGAGCGTATATGCCTCTGAGTGTGTTCTCTTGTATTGCAGTTTGTGCACATGAGTGCTTGTGTGTTGTGTTGTGGTGTGGTGTGGTGTGGCGTGGCGTGCGTTTGCATGCGTGCGTGCGCTGTCCTGTGTAAATATCCGCCACTCACCAGACAGGCAGAGTGGAACTTCTTCTTGCAGGTGCGGCAGGCCTTCTTGGGCAGAGAGTAGTTGGATCCGTGGATAACAGAGAAACAGATCATACAGTCCTCTACTCCTTCAAACCGCTTATCCACGTTGGTCTTCCACAGCGTCAGGCCCTCCATTATACTGCCGTTCTATTATTATTATTACAGAGAGAGAGAGAGAGAGTGAGAACATGATAGTTAGCGCAACACTTAAAGCACAAGTGTGAGGTATGTATCAGGCACCGCTCTAACAGGTCAGGTGAGGTATGTATCAGGCACCGCTCTAACAGGCCAGGTGATAGGTGAGGTATGTATCAGGCACCGCTCTAACAGGCCAGGTGATAGGTGAGGTATGTATCAAGCACCACTCTAACAGGCCAGGTGATAGGTGAGGTATGTATCAGGCACCACTCTAACAGGCCAGGTGATAGGTGAGGTATGTATCAGGCACCGCTCTAACAGGCCAGGTGATAGGTGAGGTATGTATCAGGCACCGCTCTAACAGGCCAGGTGATAGGTGAGGTATGTATCAAGCACCACTCTAACAGGCCAGGTGATAGGTGAGGTATGTATCAGGCACCACTAACAGGCCAGGTGATAGGTGAGGTATGTATCAGGCACCACTCTAACAGGCCAGGTGATAGGTGAGGTATGTATCAGGCACCACTCTAACAGGCCAGGTGATAGGTGAGGTATGTATCAGGCACCACTCTAACAGGCCAGGTGATAGGTGAGGTATGTATCAGGCACCACTCTAACAGGCCAGGTGATAGGTGAGGTATGTATCAGGCACCACTAACAGGCCAGGTGATAGGTGAGGTATATATCAGGCACCACTCTAACAGGCCAGGTGATAGGTGAGGTATGTATCAGGCACCACTCTAACAGGCCAGGTTATAGGTGAGGTATGTATCAGGCACCACTCTAACAGGCCAGGTGATAGGTGAGGTATGTATCAGGCACCACTAACAGGCCAGGTGATAGGTGAGGTATGTATCAGGCACCACTCTAACAGGCCAGGTGATAGGTGAGGTATATATCAGGCACCACTCTAACAGGCCAGGTGATAGGTGAGGTATGTATCAGGCACCACTCTAACAGGCCAGGTTATAGGTGAGGTATGTATCAGGCACCACTCTAACAGGCCAGGTGATAGGTGAGGTATGTATCAGGCACCACTAACAGGCCAGGTGATAGGTGAGGTATGTATCAGGCACCACTCTAACAGGCCAGGTGATAGGTGAGGTATGCATCAAACATATGTATATATTACATTTACATAAGTATTCAGACCCTTTGCTATGAGACTCGACATTGAGCTCAGGTGCATCCTGTTTCCATTGATCATCCTTGAGATGTTTCTACAACTTTGATTGGAGTCCACCTGTGGTAAATTACATTGATTGGACATGATTTGGAAAGGCACACACCTGTCTATATAAGGTCCCACAGTTGACAGTGCATGTCAGAGCAAAAAACAAGCCATGAGGTCGAAGGACTTGTCCGTCGAGCTCTGAGACTGGACTGTGTCGAGGCACAGATCTGGGGAAGGGTACCAAAAAATGTCTGCAACATTGAAGGACACAGTGGCCTCCATCATTCTTAAATGGAAGAAGTTTGGAAGCACCAAGACTCTTCCTAGAGCTGGCCGCATGGCCAAACTGAGCAATTGGGGGAGAAGGGCCTTGGTCAGGGAGGTGACCTGATGGTCACTCTGACAGAGCTCTAGAGTTCCTCTGTGGAGATGGGAGAACCTTCCAGAAGGACAACCATCTCTGCAGCACTCCATCAATCAGGCCTTTATGGTAGAGTGGCCAGAGGGAAGCCACTCCTCAGTAAAAGGCACATGACAGCCCGCTTGGAGTTTGCCAAAAGGCAAACTCTTGTTTCTCAGACTATGAGAAACAAGAGTCTGTGGTCTGATGAAATCCAAGATTGAACTCTTTGGCCTGAATGCCAATTGTCACGTCTGGAAGAAACCTGGCACCATCCCTACGGCAAAGCATGGTGGTGGTAGCATCATTGCTGTGGGGAAGTTTTTCAGCGGCAGGGACTGGGAGAAGAGTCAGGATCGAGGGAAAGATGAACGGAGCAAAGTACAGAGAGATCCTTGATGAAAACCTGCTCCAGAGCGCTTAGGACCTCAGACTGGGGTGAAGGTTCACCTTTCAACAGGACAACAACCCTAAGCACACAGCCAAGACAACACAGGAGTGGCTTCGGAACAAGTCTCTGAATGTCCTTGAGTGGCCCAGCCAGAGCTCGGACTTGAACCCGATCGAACATCTCTGGAGAGACATGAAAATAGCTGTGCAGGGACGCTCTCCATCCAACCTGACAGAGCTTGAGAGGATCTGCAGAGAAGAATGGGAGAAACTCCCCAAATACAGGTGTGCCAAGCTTGTAGCATCATACCCAAGATGACTCGAGGCTGTAATCGCTACCAAAGGTGCTTCAACAAAGTACAGAGTAAAAGGTCTGAATACTTCTGTAAATGTGATATCCGTTTTTAGTTTTTTATAATTTTGCAAAATCATATTGTTACCTGGTGAGTGTGTGTGTGTGTGTTACCTGGTGAGTGTGTGTTACCTGGTGAGTGTGTGTTACCTGGTGTGTGTTACCTGGTGTGTGTGTGTGTGTGTGTGTGTGTGTGTGTGTGTGTGTTACCTGGTGAGTGTGTGTTACCTGGTGAGTGTGTGTGTGTTACCTGGTGTGTGTGTTACCTGGTGAGTGTGTGTTACCTGGTGAGTGTGTGTGTGTGTTACCTGGTGAGTGTGTGTTACCTGGTGAGTGTGTGTGTGTGTTACCTGGTGAGTGAGTGTTACCTGGTGTGTGTGTGTGTTACCTGGTGAGTGTGTGTTACCTGGTGAGTGTGTGTTACCTGGTGAGTGTGTGTTACCTGGTGAGTGTGTGTTACCTGGTGAGTGTGTGTGTGTGTTACCTGGTGAGTGTGTGTTACCTGGTGAGTGTGTGTTACCTGGTGAGTGTGTGTTACCTGGTGAGTGAGTGTTACCTGGTGTGTGTGTGTGTTACCTGGTGAGTGTGTGTTACCTGGTGAGTGTGTGTTACCTGGTGAGTGTGTGTTACCTGGTGAGTGTGTGTGTGTGTTACCTGGTGAGTGTGTGTTACCTGGTGAGTGTGTTACCTGGTGAGTGTGTGTTACCTGGTGAGTGTGTGTGTGTGTTACCTGGTGAGTGTGTGTTACCTGGTGAGTGTGTGTTACCTGGTGAGTGTGTGTGTGTGTTACCTGGTGAGTGTGTGTTACCTGGTGAGTGTGTGTGTGTGTTACCTGGTGAGTGTGTGTTACCTGGTGAGTGTTACCTGGTGAGTGTGTGTGTGTGTTACCTGGTGAGTGTGTGTGTGTGTGTGTTACCTGGTGAGTGTGTGTGTGTGTGTGTTACCTGGTGAGTGTGTGTGTGTGTTACCTGGTGAGTGTGTGTTACCTGGTGAGTGTGTGTTACCTGGTGAGTGTGTGTTACCTGGTGAGTGTGTGTTACCTGGTGAGTGTTACCTGGTGTGAGTGTTACCTGGTGTGTGTTACCTGGTGTGAGTGTTACCTGGTGTGTGTTACCTGGTGAGTGTTACCTGGTGTGTGTTACCTGGTGAGTGTGTGTTACCTGGTGAGTGTGTGTTACCTGGTGAGTGTGTGTTACCTGGTGAGTGTGTGTTACCTGGTGAGTGTGTGTTACCTGGTGAGTGTGTGTTACCTGGTGAGTGTTACCTGGTGAGTGTTACCTGGTGAGTGTGTGTTACCTGGTGAGTGTGTGTTACCTGGTGAGTGTGTGTTACCTGGTGAGTGTGTGTTACCTGGTGAGTGTGTGTTACCTGGTGAGTGTGTGTTACCTGGTGAGTGTTACCTGGTGAGTGTGTGTTACCTGGTGAGTGTTACCTGGTGAGTGTGTGTTACCTGGTGAGTGTGTGTTACCTGGTGAGTGTGTGTTACCTGGTGAGTGTGTGTTACCTGGTGAGTGTGTGTTACCTGGTGAGTGTTACCTGGTGTGTGTTACCTGGTGAGTGTTACCTGGTGTGTGTTACCTGGTGAGTGTGTGTTACCTGGTGAGTGTGTGTTACCTGGTGAGTGTGTGTTACCTGGTGAGTGAGGTATGTACTGAGCTGTAACATCCAGTTCCTCCATTGTTGTACAGCCACCCCCACCCTCCTTCCACTCTCTACTGTGATAGAGCCTAGAGGATAGTTCTGAGGCAGCTGGATCACCAGCTCTATGAAGATATCATCCACAGAGTAGGTAGCTATCACCTCCCGCGCTGCCGAACGGGCTTTCACCTAGGAGACAGAGAGAGACGGAGAAAGAGAGAGGTTAACTCCACTATGATGATATCATCCACAGAGTAGGTAGCTATCACCTCCCGTGCTGCCGAACGGGCTTTCACCTAGGAGACAGAGAGAGACAGAGAAAGAGAGAGAAAGAGAGAGAGAGAGAGAGAGAGAGAGAGGTTAACTCCACTATGATGATATCATCCACAGAGTAGGTAGCTATCACCTCCCGTGCTGCCGAACGGGCTTTCACCTAGGAGACAGAGAGAGACGGAGAGAGAGAGAGAGAGAGAGAGGTTAACTCCACTATGATGATATCATCCACAGAGTAGGTAGCTATCACCTCCCGTGCTGCCGAACGGGCTTTCACCTAGGAGACAGAGAGAGACGGAGAGAGAGAGAGAGAGAGAGAGGTTAACTCCACTTTGATGATATCATCCACAGAGTAGGTAGCTATCACCTCCCATGCTGACGAACGGGCTTTCACCTAGGAGACAGAGAGAGACGGAGAGAGAGAGAGAGAGGTTAACTCCACTTTGATGATATCATCCACAGAGTAGGTAGCTATCACCTCCCATGCTGACGAACGGGCTTTCACCTAGGAGACAGAGAGAGATGGAGAAAGAGAGAGAGAGGTTAACTCCACTTTGATGATATCATCCACAGAGTAGGTAGCTATCACCTCCCATGCTGACGAACGGGCTTTCACCTAGGAGACAGAGAGAGACGGAGAGAGAGAGAGAGAGAGAGAGAGAGAGGGGTTAACTCCACTATGATGATATCATCCACAGAGTAGGTAGCTATCACCTCCCGCGCTGCCTAACGGCCTTTCACCTGGAGAGAGACACAAGGGACTGTGAGTCAGACCAACAGGACCCTGAACAGCTTCGACCCCTAGCCATAAGACTGCTAAATAGTTAGTTTGTATCTATTTGGTGAACTATTTAACTATCTGCATTGACCCTTTTTGCATTTATTTCTACTCGTCATATACGCTGCTGCTACTGTTTATTATCTATCCTGTTGCCTAGTCACTCTGTGGCATTGTGTTGTGTGACAAAACTGCACATTTTAGAGTGGCCTTTTATTGTCCCCAGCACAAGGTGCACCTGCGTAATGATCATGCCGTTTAATCAGCTTCTTGATATGACACACCTGTCAGGTGAATGGATTATCTTGGAAAAGGAGAAATGCTCACTAAGAGGGATGTTAACACATTTGTGCAAAAAAAATTCAGCTCATGAAACTTTGGGACCAACACTTTGCATGTTGCGTGTATATTTTTGTTCAGTATAAAAAAGCTGTATCTGGTTGACAGGGTTACTAAAACAGCTGTATGTGGTTGACAGGGTTACTAAAACAGCTGTATGTGGTTGACAGGGTTACTAAAACAGCTGTGTGTGTTTGACAGGGTTACTAAAACAGCTGTATCTGGTTGACAGGGTTACTGAAACAGCTGTATGTGTTTGACAGGGTTACTAAAACAGCTGTATGTGTTTGACAGGGTTACTAAAACAGCTGTATGTGTTTGACAGGGTTACTAAAACAGCTGTATCTGGTTGACAGGGTTACTAAAACAGCTGTATCTGGTTGACTGGGTTACTAAAACAGCTGTATGTGGTTGACAGGGTTACTAAAACAGCTGTATCTGGTTGACAGGGTTACTGAAACAGCTGTATGTGTTTGACAGGGTTACTAAAACAGCTGTATGTGTTTGACAGGGTTACTAAAACAGCTGTATGTGTTTGACAGGGTTACTAAAACAGCTGTATCTGGTTGACAGGGTTACTAAAACAGCTGTATCTGGTTGACTGGGTTACTAAAACAGCTGTATGTGTTTGACAGGGTTACTAAAACAGCTGTATCTGGTTGACAGGGTTACTAAAACAGCTGTATCTGGTTGAGGGTTACTGAAACAGCTGTATGTGGTTGACAGGGTTACTAAAACAGCTGTATGTGTTTGACAGGGTTACTGAAACAGCTGTATGTGGTTGACAGCGTTACTAAAACAGCTGTATCTGGTTGACAGGGTTACTAAAACAGCTGTATCTGGTTGACAGGGTTACTAAAACAGCTGTATCTGGTTGACAGGGTTACTAAAAACAGCTGTATCTGGAACTTGGATAAAATACCTCCGTGTGGTTCCTCCTTCTGAAAAGACCCAATCTGTGGCACAACCTCTTCCAGGTCCTAATACTTACAATAATAATGTATTTGTATGTGCTAAAAGAGCAAGGATTTCCTTGTCACTAAAGCCAAATTCTAAAATATAGTTTGACCAGGCCATCTACCTCAGGCATTTCAACGGTGGTGGACACAGCAACAGGGAGACATGCAATTAATGACCAAATCCCCTACTTTAATCTTGAACTATAACTGCGAATTTATTATCCAAATGTAGACGTTATTCTTGAAATATTGGCACTTCATTCACACCTGTTTTATGTTTATTTTTTTTCCAGATATTGGCACATTTTTAGTACCATTTATTTATCTTCCATTGGCCCTTATACTCTTCTGTACTTATCACATGTAAAATATATAAAATAATCAAATAAGATGATTTTAAACTAAAAATAGAATAATTCCATCAATTTAGTGAATGCCGTTGGTGTTTAACGAGGGTATCAGCATATTTTGTTACACACATATATATTTTACAATGTCAATATGTCTTTGTTGTAAATGTTCTGTGGCCAAACTGGTGTCAGTTGTGAAGGCAAGAGTTAGAAGAGTTTCAGAGATACTTGAAATTAATGCCATTGTGGATAAGATGCTTTTTTCATTCATTTATATTTTCTCCTAAACCATATGGTCTATCCCCAGGGTTCTTCAATTCCGGTCCTGGAGGGCCGAAACATCTCTGTTTTTCATCCTCTCCTTCTAATCAGGGGCTAATTCAGAACCTGGGACACCAGGTTAGTGCAATTAACTACCAGGTAGAAATAAAAAACAGAAGTGTTTCGACCCTCCAGGACCGGAATTGAAGAACCCTGGTCTATCCACTAGCTCGATCTCCAATGCATTTGTAGTCGATCACCAAACATTCCTGTAAAAAAACAGCAACGATAAAAGCATTGTGTTCCTATATCTTTCTTTCGTTTAGCGCTGTTGGCGGTAGGTGCACTTGATTCAGCAGCCCTGGCGCCGGGAAGGAAAAGTGTTCCCATTTTGAACCATTTCATGTGTCTGAAGGTAGAACTCAGCATACCCCGGCAGGCCCAGAGAGCAAATCAAGTGCACCTATAGTCCTACCGCTGGCTGCTCAGACCACCGTGACTGCACAGTTTCCTCGGACCATAGGTAGGGCCTGGGCGATATGGCCAAAATATCATATCACAGTATTTTTCAAATTGACTGTATTTGATGTTTTTGAATAATACAAGTTCTACATTTGCTTTATGAGCAGTGTGTGACCCTATAGTGGCAACATACATTCTAAGTGATTGAATTTAATGTGTCTTTCTCCATTCTGATTTGTTTTATACTGTTCAACTAAACTTCAACCAAAAATACATTTATGTATTTCCTGCACTAATTTGAGAATTTCCACACTGCCACGTAGGGCTGTACGATATGGGCAAAAAAAATCGAGGCCTTATTTTTAACCAAACGTTGCAATTACGATTTGACTTGCGATTTAGATCAAAACACTTGGGTGAACTGTTGGAATCATGGAAATAGAATGATTATGATAAGTCTGTAGTTAGAATATAATAGTGGGCACTTTGAATACAGTGTTGTTTGACATGACAACGAATGAAAATGCCAGGGAGCAGTTATTGTGACAGGGTAGGAACCAAAGTGTTGGTCAGTGTTTCCTAGGGGACCCTATAATCTTTGGCTACGTTAAAATGTTCTCTCTTATCTACTTCATGTAGCTAACATATTCATTCACCTAATCCTCTTTGGTTTAGAAGATACTGTTGCACGAACATGCCGATTTAGGCCTACAAAATCACTGGTATCAGACTGTATAGCTAGCTACGACTCAGTACATTTATTAGATAGCTAGCGATTAGCATTAGCGGCTAACACGATTTAGCCACAACTTGCTAAGAAAAGAGAAAACTAGCTATTTGCAGATGTAAGAAACACAAACGAATAGTGTAATTGTAGAACGCTAGTGGATTTATATTAAGAAGCAAAGTGAAAACAGCATTGTTGTCGTCAACATTGTCACATGTGCTGCATTGACCACGCAGACTGATCGCAAGAGTCTCGTGGTCGAGCAACAGCAAAGTCGATACTGTGTAGTGATGGGCATTCTTTTCGGTGAGCCGGCTACTTTAGCTCTGTTCACGTAAAAGAGACGTCTCATTTGGATCCCAAACGGCTCTTTGTAAAAACATGATTTTTTTAACGACCTAGAACCATGATAAAATTGCTAAAAACTCCAATGTAAAGCCCAAAAAGGTAGGCTACCTTTATGTCAGATCATGAAATGCATGTTCAAATACATTTTTACCTCGCCAAATTATTAGATGGCCTGCTCTCCCCACTATTTACTGTTTCTGCAGTGAGGATTCACCCTCTTTAGAGAATTATTTTGTAACTTATCTGCAGAAAAACGTTGTTTTTGAGCTCAAATAGCAGTAGTAGCAGTATGCAAATCAGCGAGCCAAATGAACGGCTCATTCACCGATGCGATCAGGTTCCCGACGTTCACAAAAAGATCCGTTCCAAAAGAGCCGTTCGTTCGCGAACGACCCATCACTAATACTGTGAGAGTTCAAAACTTTTAAAACCATGACTAGAGAGAGTCAATGAATACAGCAAAAAAACATTGTTATTCAGCACTGTCAACACTTGTTCAACAAGGAATATTTCACTTTCTCTGGTCATAGGAGTACCAACATGAATTAGTGCATGAGGCAGAAGTAATGCTGTGCGACTTGAGTTTTGCAATCAGCTGGAAGACTGTGTCCCCTTTTCTCAGCAGAGGGAGGGAGATTGGAGGGACGGTGAGCCGGGTGAGATGCAGCCTCACCGCTGTTCTATCCCCCCCCCCCCCTCACTTACAATCAGATGCAGACCATCAGTCCAGTAAAATAAAAAAATATAAATTATTACACTCACTCAGCTGTGCCTCACAAGTAATACAACAAATGATCTATTACCAGTGTGATCATATACCTACAATTCTGAAATATAATTTCAAAATGCTCTGAGAAGAACAACATTGGCAGGACAATTCAAGCGTAGCCAATATGTAGTGATAATGTATTGGCCCTATAGCTTACTGCACAAACCTCATGGCTACAGAACTGTTTTGTCTAGGTTAATGGCTTTTTAAAGTCATGTAAAAAAAGATATCTCTGAACGGTAGATCTCGGCTTGCTTTTGGACTCAGAAAGGGATCTTGACTCAGAAAAGGACTAAACTGTCCCTTAGTGGAAGAGCGTGCTCATCCCCTGGACTAAACTGTCCCTTAGTGGAATCAATTTAATCCATTTTGAATTCAGGCTGTAAAAGCAAAATGTGGAATAAATCAAGGGGTATGAAGCCCCCCCCCACCCCCTACCCCCTACCCCCTACCCCACCCACACACATCCATCCTCCCTGCTCTACTCACGGTCATGCTGTCGAAGGTCTGTGTGCTGGCGTGTACAGAGGAGATCTCCTGAGCAGAGAGGACAGGCGAGACGTATCGTCCTGTGAACTTATCCACCGTGTGGCTAACTCTCTTCTCCTGACTGGTCCACCACAACCTAACCATGGCAGGCAGGTCCTGTACTGCACTGTAGTACACACAACACGCCAGATGGGGGAGCTCATACTGGATACCAGAAGACTCTGCAGAGAGAGGGAGAGCGACAGAGAAAAGACAGCCGCATTAGAGACAGACGTGTGTGTGTTCGTGAGTGTGTGTGCATGCTATGTGTGTCCGTGTATGCTACCCACTGTTGACGTCCAGAGAGAGGCTCTCTGTGAAGAATGTCTTGGTCTCCTTGGTGACAGGCTCCGCCCCCTGGCCGGTGAAGGTGGGGTTTTCAGGCATCAGTCTGAACAGGTGGAGGAGGAGCTTGTGGAGGGACTTCTTTAGGTAGAGAGAGTACTGGACACGCAGCTGGAGAGAGAACACACAGGTCAGCATAGAACCCTTCTTTAGGAAGAGAGAGAACTGGACACGCAGCTGGAGAGAGAACTGGACACGCAGCTGGAGAGAGAACTGGACACGCAGCTGGAGAGAGAACTGGACACGCAGCTGGAGAGAGAACTGGACACGCAGCTGGAGAGAGAACTGGACACGCAGCTGGAGAGAGAACTGGACACGCAGCTGGAGAGAGAACACACAGGTCAGCATAGAACCCTTCTTTAGGTAGAGAGAGAACTGGACACGCAGCTGGAGAGAGAACTGGACACGCAGCTGGAAAGAGAACTGGACACGCAGCTGGAAAGAAAACACACAGGTCAGCATAGAACCCTTCTTTAGGAAGAGAGAGAACTGGACACGCAGCTGGAAAGAAAACACACAGGTCAGCATAGAACCCTTCTTTAGGAAGAGAGAGAACTGGACACGCAGCTGGAGAGAGAACTGGACACGCAGCAGGAGAGAGAACTGGACACGCAGCTGGAAAGAAAACACACAGGTCAGCAAAGAACTCTTCTTTAGGCAGAGAGAGAACTGGACACGCAGCTGGAGAGAGAACTGGACACGCAGCTGGAGAGAGTACTGGACACGCAGCTGGAGAGAGAACTGGACACGCAGCTGGAGAGAGAACACACAGGTCAGCATAGAACCCTTCTTTAGGTAGAGAGAGAGTAGAGACTGACACAGTAATCCTTCCTTTGTCCTTGTATCCTCATTCCTCCCCTTTCAAAAAGCTCAACGGAGTTCAGAAAGAAAGGGCCTTGGATCCTCTCCTGCAATGAGCTTTGAGAGGGGAGGGGGAGAAATTAGGAAAAAGGCAATTGACAGCTAGTTGAAGTTTTTACGGATTTCAAGAGGAGAAGGTGGAATAATACGACCCTCACTCCAGGGTTGGGATTAATCCTACCTATATGTACACATCTACCTCAATTACCCCCTGCACATCGACTCGGTACTGGCACCCTCATGTTTATAGCCAAGTTATCGTTACTCATTGTGTATTTATTCCTTGTGTTAATACTTTCCTTTTATTTCTCTTTATTTCTCTTTTTTATCTCTCTGTATTGTTGGGAAGGGCCTGTAAGTCAGCATTTCACTGTTCGTCTACCCCTTGTTGTTTACGTAGCATGTGACAAATACAATGCAATTTTATTAGAATTCCATTTGAATTCCAGTTAATTCAGAGAGTAAACAACATTCCAATTCCGCATTTTCTTCATTGAAAAGCATTGGAATTTCAGTTTACTTCCTGAATTGACTGGAATTTAAATGGAATTGACCCAAACCCTGACCAAACTCTGTCAAACTTTTTTTAATTTAAATTGTAAAGTTTGTAAATTGTAAGGCCTGTAAATATAGGCAGCCGAAGTCTGACTACAGTGAGGGTGAAAGACAAGTCAACAGATAGACCTGTTGGGGAATACTTGGCGAGTTAGCTGGTTAGCTAGCCTAGCTATAGACTTAGCTGGTTAGCTAGCCTAGCTATAGACTTAGCTGGTTAGCTAGCCTAGCTATAGACTTAGCTGGTTAGCTAGCCTAGCTATAGACTTAGCTGGTTAGCTAGCCTAGCTATAGACTTAGCTGGTTAGCTAGCCTAGCTATAGACTTAGCTGGTTAGCTAGCCTAGCTATAGACTTAGCTGGTTAGCTAGCCTAGCTATAGACTTAGCTGGTTAGCTACCTTGAACGGAAATAACAGCAACACCTAACCGCTAAAATGTATGGACTACTGTAGAAACCTACACAGTGGTGAGAACAGGCGCTGCATTATGTAGCTGAGCCATGAGGAGACAGACCACCAGATATACCCTGGCATTATGTGGCTGAGGAGACAGACCACCAGATATACCCTGGCATTATGTGGCTGAGGAGACAGACCACCAGATATACCCTGGCATTATGTGGCTGAGGAGACAGACCACCAGATATACCCTGGCATTATGTGGCTGAGCCATGAGGAGACAGACCACCAGATATACCCTGGCATTATGTAGCTGAGGAGACAGACCACCAGATATACCCTGGCATTATGTAACTGAGGAGGCAGACCACCAGATATACCCTGGCATTATGTAGCTGAGGAGACAGACCACCAGATATACCCTGGCATTATGTAACTGAGGAGACAGACCACCAGATATACCCTGGCATTATGTGGCTGAGGAGACAGACCACCAGATATACCCTGGCATTATGTGGCTGAGCCATGAGGAGACAGACCACCAGATATACCCTGGCATTATGTAGCTGAGGAGACAGACCACCAGATATACCCTGGCATTATGTAGCTGAGGAGACAGACCACCAGACATACCCTGGCATTATGTGGCTGAGGAGACAGACCACCAGACATACCCTGGCATTATGTAGCTGGGGAGACAGACCAACAGATATACCCTGGCATTATGTAGCTGAGGAGACAGACCACCAGATATACCCTGGCATTATGTGGCTGAGGAGACAGACCACCAGATATACCCTGGCATTATGTGGCTGAGGAGACAGACCACCAGATATACCCTGGCATTATGTGGCTGAGGAGACAGACCACCAGATATACCCTGGCATTATGTGGCTGAGGAGACAGACCACCTGATATACCCTGGCATTATGTGGCTGAGGAGACAGACCACCAGATATACCCTGGCATTATGTGGCTGAGGAGACAGACCACCAGATATACCCTGGCATTATGTAGCTGAGGAGACAGACCACCAGATATACCCTGGCATTATGTGGCTGAGGAGACAGACCACCAGATATACCCTGGCATTATGTGGCTGAGGAGGCAGACCACCAGATATACCTTGGCATTATGTGGCTGAGCCATGAGGAGAAACTAAAATGTTTTTTTGTCCGTTGTGTATTTCCGTTTTTGGAATATTTAGATAAAGCCTGGAATAAAAGAAAAGGGCTAGCTATAATTAACTTATAATATAGTTAGCTCCTATACAGCAAATGGTACATATGTATATACAGTTGAAGTCGGAAGTTTACATACACTTCGGTTGGAGTCACTAAAACTCATTTTTCAACCACTCCACACATTTCTTGTTAACAGACTATAGTTTTGGCAAGTCGGTTAGGACATCTACTTTGTGCATGACACAAGTAATTTCTCCAACAATTGTTTACAGACAGATTATTTCACTTATAATTCACTGCATCACAATTCAAGTGGGTCAGAAGTTCACTGTGCCTTTCACTGTGCCTTTAAACAGCTTGGAAAATTCCAGAAAATGATGTCATGGCTTTAGAAGCTTCTGATAGGCTAATTGACATCATTTGAGACAATTGGAGATGTACCTGTGGATGTATTTCAAGGCCTACCTTCAAACTCAGTGCCTCTTTGCTTGACATCATGGGAAAATCAAAAGAAATCAGCCAAGACCTCAGAAAACAATTTGTAGACCTCCACAAGTCTGGTTCATCCTTGGGAGCAATTTCCAAACGCTTGAAGGTACCACGTTCATCTGTACAAACAATAGTACGCAAGTATAAACACCATGGGACCACGCAGCCGTCATACCGCTCAGGAAGGAGACACGTTCTGTCTCCTAGAGATGAACGTACTTTGGTGCGAAAAGTGCAAATCAATCCCAGAACAAAAGCAAAGGACCTTGTGAAGATGGAGGAAAAAGGGGGGTTGCTTGCAAGCCGAAGAACACCATCCCAACCGTGAAGCAAGGGGGTGACAGCATCATGCTGTGGGGGTGCATTGCTGCAGGAGGGACTGGTGCACTTCACAAAATAGATGGCATCATGAGGAAGGAAAATTATGTGGATATATTGAAGCAACATCTCAAGACATCAGTAAGGAAGTTAAAGCTTGGTCGCAAATGGGTCTTCCAAATGGACAATGACCCCAAGCATACTTCCAAAGTTGTGGCTAACTGGCTTAAGGACAACAAATTCAAGGTATTGGAGTGGCCATCACAAAGCCCTGACCTCAATCCTATTTAAAATGTGTGGGGAGAACTGAAAAAGCGTATGCGAGCAAGGAGGCCTACAAACCTGACTCAGTTACACCAGCTCTGTCAGGAGGAATGGGCCAAAATTCACCCAACTTATTGTGGGAAGCTTGTGGAAGGCTACCCGAAACGTTTGACCCAAGTTAAACAATTTAAAGGCAATGCTACCAAATACTAATTGAGTGTATGTAAACTTCTGACCCACTGGGAATGTGATGAAAGAAATAAAAGCTGAAATAAATCATTCTCTCTACTATTATTCTGACATTTCACATTCTTAAAATAAAGTGTTGATCCTAACTGACCTAAGACAGGGAATTTTTACTAGGATTAAATGTCAGGAATTGTGAAAAACTGAGTTTAAATGTATTTGGCTAAGGTGTATGTAAACTTCCGATTTCAACTGTAAGTATTGATTTATTTGTCACTCTTTATGCGGTGTGCACCGCACAGAACACCGGAAATAATTATTACTGAATTACCACAGCGAATTATTGTAACGTTTGTTTATGTGTCAATTAATCCGTTTAGGGATGGGTTGCCAATTAACTGTCATTAATTAATTCACGGCAGTAGACTTACGTGAGAGGGAGAAGCCTTGAAGAAGGACAGCAGTAGTTTCCAGGCCAGCAGGTAAGCCAGTATACAGCAGTACTCCACAGACAGAGGCTGAACCACTGCATACTCGCCTACACACACTCCGACCATGATGCTCTCACACAACTCCTCACACGTGGAGAGGAGGGTCATCAGAGCAGCCGGGGGAGACCTACACACACACACAGAGAGTTAAATACACATCATTAGAAAACACACACACACAGATGTCCTCTGTAGCTCAATTGGTAGAGCATGGCGCTTGTAACGCCAGGGTAGTGGGTTCGATCCCCGGGACCACCCATACGTAAAAATGTATGCACACATGACTGTAAGTCGCTTTGGATAAAAGCGTCTGCTAAATGGCATATTATTATTATATATTATTAGCAATAAAGGCATGAAAACCTGGGGATTATGGTGTAAATAACTCAGAACTAAGGGCTGTTAAGTCAGCGGCAAAGCCAAGGGAAACAACCCTTACGATAATTCCCGGGTTTGCCAAACAGACTGGTCGTTAATTATATTCTCATGTTTTGACCCAGTAGTTCATTCTATTCATTCCACGTTGCTAAACAAAATCATTGGCATGTAACACTACCAGTCAAAAGTTTGGACACACCTACTCATTCAAGGATTTTTCTTTATTTTCTACATTGTAGAATAATAGTGAAGACATCAAAACTATGAAATAACACATATGGAATCATGTAGTAACCAATAAAAAAGTGTTAAACAAATCAAAATATATTTTATATTTGAGATTCTTCAAATAGCCACCCTTTGCATTGATGACAGCTTTGCACACTCTTGGCATTCTCTCAACCAGCTTCATGAGGTAGTCACCTGGAATGCATTTCAATTAACAGGTGTGCCTTCTTAAAAGTTAATTTGTGGAATTTCTTTCCTTCTTAATGCGTTTGAGCGAATCAGTTGTGTTGTGACAAGGTAGGGGGGGTATACAGAAGATAGCCCTATTTGGTAAAAGACCAAGTCCATATTATGGCAAGAACAGCTCAAATAAGCAAAGAGAAACGACAGTCCATCATTACTTTAAGACATGAAGGTCAGTCAATCCAGAACATTTCAAGAACTTTGAACGTTTCTTCAAGTGCAGTCACAAAAACCATCAAGCACCATGATGAAACTGGCTCTCATGAGGACCTCCACAGGAAAGGAAGACCCAGAGTTACCTCTGCTGCAGAGGATAAGTTCATTAGAGTTACCAGCCTCAGAAATTGCAGCCCAAATAAATGCTTCACAGAGTTCAAGTCAACATCAACTGTTCAGAGGAGACTGTGTGAATCAGGCCTTCATGGTCAAATTGCTGCAAAGAAACCACTACTAAAGGACACCAATAAGAAGAGAATTGCTTGGGCCAAGAAAGAGGAGCAATGGACATTAGACCGGTGGAAATTTGTCCTTTGGTCTGGAGTCCAAATTTGAGATTTTTGGTTCCAACCGCCGTGTCTTTGTGAGACGTGGTGTGGGTGAACGGATGATCTCCGCATGTGTGGTTCCCACCGTAAAGCATGGAGGAAGAGGTGTTATTGTGTGGGGGTGCTTTGCTGGTGTCTGTGATGTATTTAGAATTCAAGGCACACTTAACCAGCATGGCTACCACAGCATTCTGCAGCGATACACCATCCCATCTGGTTTGGGCTTAGTGGGACTATCATTTGTTTTTCAACAGGACAATGACCCAACACACCTCTGTATTTCATTTTCAATAAATTCACCCAAAAAAAATCTAAAAACATGTTTTCAGTGTCATTATGGGGTATTTTCTGTAGATGGGTGAGAATAAATATTTTTCATCCATTTTGAATTCAGGCTGTAAGACAACAAAATGTGGAATAAGTCAAGGGGTCTGAATACTTTCCGAATGCACTGTAGATACGCTAGCCCATTAGCAACGTTACGACTGACTTGTGATCATTGCCCTTGCTAGTTTGTTTTGTATTGACATTCGTCCGTTTTTTGTTCAAAATATTGAGTCATTGAAACTGAATCCCGAATGGCTGCAGGCAGCAAACAATGTACCAGGCCAGCTGTGATTTACAACCTGATAGCAATATTTGTTGGACCACCAAGAAACGTATTGTTGGATTATATGAATCATGCATTGAATTGCATCCATCTATTCTGCCAACAATGCCTTAGAGTACGTCATGGAATGTTGAGTCAAATAGAACCTCATTTTTAAAACCTCTTATGAAGCTGATTTTTGCAGCATAACCTGGTAATTGGATATTTTGGCCTGATATTACGATTGTCTGTTTGTTTCATATCTGCAAAGTAGTTAAAACGCTGTCAGTTCCACTTGAACTAACAGATAGATTCCACAGCAACACCCCACCCAGGGCTGTTATACTCACAGACACGGTTCCTCGCCATCTTCGTCTGGCTTGGTGTCGTCTACTTCTTCATCACACTCTGGGAGAGTCGGCATTACCCTGGAACACACAGAGGTCACGCTGCATTACCCTGGAACACACAGAGGTCACGCTGCATTACCCTGGAACACACAGAGGTCACGCTGCATTACCCTGGAACACACAGAGGTCACGCTGCTTTACCCTGGAACACACAGAGGTCACGCTGCATTACCCTGGAACACACAGAGGTCACGCTGCATTACCCTGGAACACACAGAGGTCACGCTGCATTACCCTGGAACACACAGAGGTCACGCTGCATTACCCTGGAACACACAGAGGTCACGCTGCTTTACCCTGGAACACACAGAGGTCACGCTGCATTACCCTGGAACACACAGAGGTCACGCTGCATTACCCTGGAACACACAGAGGTCACGCTGCATTACCCTGGAACACACAGAGGTCACGCTGCTTTACCCTGGAACACACAGAGGTCACGCTGCATTACCCTGGAACACACAGAGGTCACGCTGCATTACCCTGGAACACACAGAGGTCACGCTGCATTACCCTGGAACACACAGAGGTCACGCTGCATTACCCTGGAACACACAGAGGTCACGCTGCATTACCCTGGAACACACAGAGGTCACGCTGCATTACCCTGGAACACACAGAGGTCACGCTGCATTACCCTGGAACACACAGAGGTCACGCTGCATTACCCTGGAACACACAGAGGTCACGCTGCATTACCCTGGAACACACAGAGGTCACGCTGCATTACCCTGGAACACACAGAGGTCACGCTGCATTACCCTGGAACACACAGAGGTCACGCTGCATTACCCTGGAACACACAGAGGTCACGCTGCTTTACCCTGGAACACACAGAGGTCACGCTGCATTACCCTGGAACACACAGAGGTCACGCTGCTTTACCCTGGAACACACAGAGGTCACGCTGCATTACCCTGGAACACACAGAGGTCACGCTGCATTACCCTGGAACACACAGAGGTCACGCTGCATTACCCTGGAACACACAGAGGTCACGCTGCATTACCCTGGAACACACAGAGGTCACGCTGCATTACCCTGGAACACACAGAGGTCACGCTGCTTTACCCTGGAACACACAGAGGTCACGCTGCATTACCCTGGAACACACAGAGGTCACGCTGCATTACCCTGGAACACACAGAGGTCACGCTGCTTTACCCTGGAACACACAGATGTCACGCTGCATTACCCTGGAAAACACAGAGGTCACGCTGCATTACCCTGGAACACACAGAGGTCACGCTGCTTTACCCTGGAACACACAGAAGTCACGCTGCATTACCCTGGAACACACAGAGGTCACGCTGCATTACCCTGGAACACACAGAGGTCACGCTGCTTTACCCTGGAACACACAGAGGCCACGCTGCTTGACGCCGAATCTAGAGGTGAGCCCAGGAGGCTTGTCGTACGAGTAGGTATTCACATTGCAGTATATTGCTAATATGCCAGAGTTATCAACTTGTTTAAACAAACATGTTCCGTGGCAGTGAACACACAGACAGACTCTTACTATTACTTGTCTAGTATGTGGTAGACAGTGAGTTCCCTCTCTTACTTGTCTAGTATGTGGTAGACAGTGAGTTCTCTCTCTTACTTGTCTAGTATGTGGTAGACAGTGAGTTCCCTCTCTTACTTGTCTAGTATGTGGTAGACAGTGAGTTCCCTCTCTTACTTGTCTAGTCTGTGGTAGACAGTGAGTTCTCTCTCTCTAGTATGTGGTAGACAGTGAGTTCCCTCTCTTACTTGTCTAGTATGTGGTAGACAGTGAGTTCTATCTCTTACTTGTCTAGTATGTGGTAGACAGTGAGTTCCCTCTCTCTAGTATGTGGTAGACAGTGAGTTCCCTCTCTTACTTGTCTAGTCTGTGGTAGACAGTGAGTTCTCTCTCTCTAGTATGTGGTAGACAGTGAGTTCTCTCTCTTACTTGTCTAGTATGTGGTAGACAGTGAGTTCCCTCTCTTACTTGTCTAGTATGTGGTAGACAGTGAGTTCCCTCTCTTACTTGTCTAGTATGTGGTAGACAGTGAGTTCCCTCTCTTACTTGTCTAGTATGTGGTAGACAGTGAGTTCCCTCTCTTACTTGTCTAGTCTGTGGTAGACAGTGAGTTCCCTCTCTTACTTGTCTAGTATGTGGTAGACAATGAGTTCTATCTCTTACTTGTCTAGTATGTGGTAGACAGTGAGTTCCCTCTCTCTAGTATGTGGTAGACAGTGAGTTCCCTCTCTTACTTGTCTAGTATGTGGTAGACAGTGAGTTCCCTCTCTTACTTGTCTAGTATGTGGTAGACAGTGAGTTCCCTCTCTTACTTGTCTAGTCTGTGGTAGACAGTGAGTTCCCTCTCTTACTTGTCTAGTATGTGGTAGACAGTGAGTTCTCTCTCTTACTTGTCTAGTATGTGGTAGACAGTGAGTTCCCTCTCTTACTTGTCTAGTATGTGGTAGACAGTACGTTCTCTCTCTTACTTGTCTAGTATGTGGTAGACAGTGAGTTCTCTCTCTTACTTGTCTAGTATGTGGTAGACAGTGAGTTCTCTCTCTTACTTGTCTAGTATGTGGTAGACAGTGAGTTCCCTCTCTTACTTGTCTAGTATGTGGTAGACAGTACGTTCTCTCTCTTACTTGTCTAGTATGTGGTAGACAGTGAGTTCTCTCTCTTACTTGTCTAGTATGTGGTAGACAGTGAGTTCCCTCTCTTACTTGTCTAGTCTGTGGTAGACAGTGAGTTCCCTCTCTTACTTGTCTAGTATGTGGTAGACAGTGAGTTCTATCTCTTACTTGTCTAGTATGTGGTAGACAGTGAGTTCCCTCTCTTACTTGTCTAGTATGTGGTAGACAGCGAGTTCCCTCTCTTACTTGTCTAGTATGTGGTAGACTGTGAGTTGCAGCGGTCTGGCTTTGAAAAGCAGCAACGGAGTGAGTGTGTTGAGCAGGGTCTGCAGCGCCTCAGGTAGGCTTGTCTTCTGGTCTGCCACGAACCGCGCTGGCAAGGAATTATGGGTAAGCTGCTGCAGCGGGATGTAGGTCAGAGCCACGCCCACAGACCGCAGGACAGCCAATGGGAACAGTGGATCGTCTGGCTCCGTGAAGGCCTCTACAGAAGGGGAGAAAGGACAAAAAGGGTTTAAATGAGACTGAAAATGTCTTGTAAGGATGTAGGTTATTAGTAAAGGACTAGTATGGATGGGATACTGCTTCATAATGACAGTCTAACTCCCACAACACCACCACCACCAACACCACCACCACCACCAACACCACCACCACCCACTGACCCCCCCACCACCACCACACACTGACCCCCCCACCACACAACAGCACCCTGACCCCCCCCCCCCACCACCACACCCTGACCCCCCCCCCACCACCACACACTGACCCCCCCCCACCACCACACACTAACCCCCCCCACCACCACACACTGACCCCCCCCCCACCACCACACACTAACCCCCCCACCACACAACAGCACCCTGACCCCCCCCCACCACCACACACTGACCCCCCCACCACCACACACTGACCCCCCCCACCACACAACAGCACCCTGACCCCCCCCCCCCCCCCCACCACACACTGACCCCCCCCACCACCACACCCTGACCCCCCCCCCCCCCACCACCACACACTGACCCCCCCCCCACCACCACACACTAACCCCCCCCACCACACAACAGCACCCTGACCCCCCCCCCACCACCACACACTGACCCCCCCACCACCACACACTGACCCCCCCACCACCACACACTGACCCCCCCCCCACCACACACTGACCCCCCCACCACACAACAGCACCCTGACCCCCCCCCCCCACCACCACACACTGACCCCCCCCACCACCACACACTGACCCCCCCCACCACACAACAGCAACCTGACCCCCCCCCCCCACCACCACACACTGACCCCCCCACCACCACACACTGACCCCCCCCCACCACACAACAGCACCCTGACCCCCCCACCACCACACACTGACCCCCCCACCACCACACCCTGACCCCCCCCACCACACAACAGCACCCTGACCCCCCCCCCCCCCCCCCACCACCACACACTGACCCCCCCACCACCACACACTGACCCCCCCCACCACCACACATTGACCCCCCCCACCACACAACAGCACCCTGACCCCCCCAACACCACATACACACTCTGACCCCCACCACCACACCCTGACCCCCCCCCCCCCCCCCCACACCCACCACACCCTGACCCCCCCCATCCCTACCAGTGATTTTTCCAGGCAGGGGCAGCATCAGGCTGTATATCCCCTCTATGAAGAAGTCGTTCCACTCTGCGGTCAGCTCTGAGGGCAGTAGGTCAGCCACACCAGGCAGGGGCGCTGTGAAGAACTGGTTCAGCTGCACGACCAGCTCACAGATCTCACACACTAACAACTGCACCCAGGGGTTCCACAGACACCCCACGTTATCACTGGAAGTCTGGAGAGAGAGAGAGAGAGAGAGAGAGAGACAGAGAGAGACAGAGACAGAGAGAGGGAGCCAGAGAGAGAGGGAGACAGAGAGAGAGAGAGAGAGAGACAGAAAGAGAGCGAGAGAGAGACAGAAAGAGAGCGAGAGAGCGAGAGAGCGAGAGAGAGAGAGAGAGAGGAGTGAGTTGAGAGGCTGTAAAATGAAACGTGTCTGGAACCTTGGTGTGACGCTGGACAACACCCTGTCGTTCTCTGCAAACATTAAAGCAGTGACTCGCTCCTGCAGGTACATCCATAGAGTAAGACCTTTCATCACACAGGAAGCCTGGTGTTCAACCTTCCCCAGTTCTCCCATGTCACCCGGTTCCGCTGCACACTCCACTGGCTTCCAGTCGAAGCTCACATCCACTACAAGACCACAGGAAGCCTGGTGTTCAACCTTCCCCAGAATTTGCCAATCTTGGTGTTCTCTGGCAAATGCCAAACGTCCTGCACGGTGTTGGGCTGTAAGCACAACCCCCACCTGTGGACGTCGGGCCCTCATACCACCCTCATGGAGTCTGTTTCTGACCGTTTGAGCAGACACATGCACATTTGTGGCCTGCTGGAGGTCATTTTGCAGGGCTCTGGCAGTGCTCCTCCTGCTCCTCCTTGCACAAAGGCGGAGGTAGCGGTCCTGCTGCTGGGTTGTTGCCCTCCTACGGCCTCCTCCACGTCTCCTGATGTACTGGCCTGTCTCCTGGTAGCGCCTCCATGCTCTGGACACTACGCTGACAGACACAGCAAACCTTCTTGCCACAGCTCGCATTGATGTGCCATCCTGGATGAGCTGCACTACCTGAGCCACTTGTGTGGGTTGTAGACTTCGTCTCATGCTACCACTAGAGTGAAAGCACCGCCAGCATTCAAAAGTGAAATGAGAAGTGGTCTGTGGTCACCACCTGCAAAACCAGTCCTTTATTGGGGGTGTCTTGCTAATTGCCTATAATTTCCACCTGTTGTCTATTCCATTTGAACAACAGCATGTGACATTTATTGTCAATCAGTGTTGCTTCCTAAGTGGACAGTTTTATTTCACAGAAGTGTGATTGACTTGGAGTTACATTGTGTTGTTTAAGTGTTCCCTTAATTTTTTTGAGCAGTGTACTTACTTTGACTGTGAAATGTGGTAGTCCCACCTAGCTATTTTAAGATGAATTCACTAACTGTAAGTCGCTCTGGATAAGAGCGTCTGTTAAATGACCGGAATGTGATGAGGATGGGGGATATGTAGGGCCTGGAGTATTTGCTGGTCAATGGTCACATGGTCTGGGCAGCCATCTTACCTCTAGCCAGGCAAGCATGGAGCAGAGCAGGAAGTCCCACTGGCTACCCCCGAGGATTGTGGGAGAATGAGTCACCAGCCGTGACAGGAAACGTATCATCTCCACGGTGAGAGACAGCTGGGCCGCGGTCGTCTTGGACAGGTCACTGGAACACAGAGGGTAAAGGGTTTTAACAGGTCACTAGAACACAGAGGGTAAAGGGTTTTAACAGGTCACTGGAACACAGAGGGTAAAGGGTTTTAACAGGTCACTGGAACACAGAGGGTAAAGGGTTTTAACAGGTCACTAGAACACAGAGGGTAAAGGGTTTTAACAGGTCACTGGAACACAGAGGGTAAAGGCTTTTAACAGGTCACTGGAACACAGAGGGTAAAGGGTTTTAACAGGTCACTGGAACACAGAGGGTAAAGGCTTTTAACAGGTCACTGGAACACAGAGGGTAAAGGGTTTTAACAGGTCACTGGAACACAGAGGGTAAAGGGTTTTAACAGGTCACTGGATCACAGAGGGTAAAGGGTTTTAACAGGTCACTGGAACACAGAGGGTAAAGGGTTTTAACAGATCACTGGAACACAGAGGGTAAAGGGTTTTAACAGGTCACTGGAACACAGAGGGTAAAGGGTTTTAACAGGTCACTGGAACACAGAGGGTAAAGGGTTTTAACAGGTCACTGGAACACAGAGGGTAAAGGGTTTTAACAGGTCACTGGAACACAGAGGGTAAAGGGTTTTAACAGGTCACTGGAACACAGAGGGTAAAGGGTTTTAACAGGTCACTGGAACACAGAGGGTAAAGGGTTTTAACAGGTCACTGGAACACAGAGGGTAAAGGGTTTTAACAGGTCACTGGAACACAGAGGGTAAAGGGTTTTAACAGGTCACTGGAACACAGAGGGTAAAGGGTTTTAACAGGTCACTGGAACACAGAGGGTAAAGGGTTTTAACAGGTCACTGGAACACAGAGGGTAAAGGGTTTTAACAGGTCACTGGAACACAGAGGGTAAAGGGTTTTAACAGGTCACTGGAACACAGAGGGTAAAGGGTTTTAACAGGTCACTGGATCACAGAGGGTAAAGGGTTTTAACAGGTCACTGGAACACAGAGGGTAAAGGGTTTTAACAGATCACTGGAACACAGAGGGTAAAGGGTTTTAACAGGTCACTGGAACACAGAGGGTAAAGGCTTTTAACAGGTCACTGGAACACAGAGGGTAAAGGCTTTTAACAGGTCACTGGAACACAGAGGGTAAAGGGTTTTAACAGGTCACTGGAACACAGAGGGTAAAGGGTTTTAACAGGTCACTGGAACACAGAGGGTAAAGGGTTTTAACAGGTCACTGGAACACAGAGGGTAAAGGGTTTTAACAGGTCACTGGAACACAGAGGGTAAAGGGTTTTAACAGGTCACTGGAACACAGAGGGTAAAGGGTTTTAACAGGTCACTGGAACACAGAGGGTAAAGGGTTTTAACAGGTCACTGGAACACAGAGGGTAAAGGGTTTTAACAGATCACTGGAACACAGAGGGTAAAGGTTTTAACAGGTCACTGGATCACAGAGGGTAAAGGGTTTTAACAGGTCACTGGAACACAGAGGGTAAAGGGTTTTAACAGGTCACTGGATCACAGAGGGTAAAGGGTTTTAACAGGTCACTGGAACACAGAGGGTAAAGGGTTTTAACAGATCACTGGAACACAGAGGGTAAAGGTTTTAACAGGTCACTGGATCACAGAGGGTAAAGGGTTTTAACAGGTCACTGGATCACAGAGGGTAAAGGGTTTTAACAGATCACTGGAACACAGAGGGTAAAGGGTTTTAACAGGTCACTGGAACACAGAGGGTAAAGGGTTTTAACAGGTCACTGGAACACAGAGGGTAAAGGCTTTTAACAGGTCACTGGAACACAGAGGGTAAAGGGTTTTAACAGGTCACTGGAACACAGAGGGTAAAGGGTTTTAACAGGTCACTGGAACACAGAGGGTAAAGGCTTTTAACAGGTCACTGGAACACAGAGGGTAAAGGGTTTTAACAGGTCACTGGAACACAGAGGGTAAAGGGTTTTAACAGGTCACTGTGAGCTTTCTATCACTAAATGGCTGCTGTGCATCACATCAGAGAAAGAGAGAGAAGAGCACAAAATGACAAAAAGTATGCAAAAGAAACAGATCCAGCCAGCGAGCCAGATCCATCCAGATAGCCAGATCCAGCCAGCCAGCCAGATCCAGCCAGCCAGCCAGATCCAGACATCTAGCCAGATCCAGCCAGCTAGACGAGCCAGACAGACGAGCCAGACAGATAGCCAGACCCATCCAGCCAGACAGACAGACAAGCCAGACAGAGAGACAGACAGAGAGACAGATGAAAAATAGCTATCTAGCTAAATCTGGTGCAGTGGGATGTTGTACATGGTCCCTAACAAATAAAAATACAAAAAACTGACTGACAAAGAGGCAGACAGACAGAGCAAGCCAGACAGATTCAGCTAGCTAGCCAGCCAGGCGGACAGACAGGTCTCCTACCTGCTGAACAGGAACCAGTCTTCTTTGCTGTTCCTCCATTCCATCATGGTGACCAGTACAGCTAGTAGCACTTCCTCCTGCACTGGTGTAGAGGCCTTGAGACAGCACAGCAGCACCGCCACACACCCACACACACCTAGACGATGACAGAGGGAGGTTACACCCACACACACCTAGAGGATGACAGAGGAGGTTACACCCACACACACCTAGGGGATGACAGAGGGAGGTTACACCCACACACACCTAGAGGATGACAGAGGAGGTTACACCCACACACCTAGAGGATGACAGAGGAAGGTTACACCCACCCACACCTAGAGGATGACAGAGGAGGGTTACACCCACACACACCTAGAGGATGACAGAGGAGGTTACACCCACACACACCTAGGGGATGACAGAGGGAGGTTACACCCACACACACCTAGAGGATGACAGAGGAAGGTTACACCCACACACACCTAGAGGATGACAGAGGAAGGTTACACCCACACACACCTAGAGGATGACAGAGGAAGGTTACACCCACCCACACCTAGAGGATGACAGAGGAGGGTTACACCCACCCACACACCTAGAGGATGACAGAGGAGGTTACACCCATCCACCTAGAGGATGACAGAGGAAGGTTACACCCACACACACCTAGAGGATGACAGAGGAAGGTTACACCCACACACACCTAGAGGATGACAGAGGAAGGTTACACCCACACACACCTAGAGGATGACAGAGGTTACACCCACACACACCTAGAGGATGACAGAGGAAGGTTACACCCACCCACACCTAGAGGATGACAGAGGAAGGTTACACCCATCCACCTAAAGGATGACAGAGGAAGGTTACACCCACACACACACACCTAGAGGATGACAGAGGAAGGTTACACCCACACACACCTAGAGGATGACAGAGGAGGTTACACCCACACACACCTAGAGGATGACAGAGGAAGGTTACACCCACCCACACCTAGAGGATGACAGAGGAAGGTTACACCCATCCACCTAAAGGATGACAGAGGGAGGTTACACCCACACACACCTAGGGGATGACAGAGGGAGGTTACACCCACACACACCTAGAGGATGACAGAGGGAGGTTACACCCACACACATCTAGGGTATGACAGAGGGAGGTTACACCCACACACCTAGAGGATGACAGAGGAGGTTACACCCACACACACCTAGAGGATGACAGACAAGGTTACACCCACACACACCTAGAGGATGACAGAGGAAGGTTACACCCACACACACCTAGAGGATGACAGAGGAAGGTTACACCCACACACACCTAGAGGATGACAGAGGAAGGTTACACCCACCCACACCTAGAGGATGACAGAGGAGGGTTACACCCACCCACACACCTAGAGGATGACAGAGGGAGGTTACACCCACACACCTAGAGGATGACAGAGGAAGGTTACACCCACACACCTAGAGGATGACAGAGGAGGTTACACCCACACACCTAGAGGATGACAGAGGAGGTTACACCCACACACACCTAGAGGATGACAGAGGAGGTTACACCCACACACACCTAGAGGATGACAGAGGAGGTTACACCCACACACCTAGAGGATGACAGAGGAGGTTACACCCACACACACCTAGAGGATGACAGACGAGGTTACACCCACACACACCTAGAGGATGACAGAGGAAGGTTACACCCACACACACCTAGAGGATGACAGAGGAAGGTTACACCCACACACACCTAGAGGATGACAGAGGAAGGTTACACCCACCCACACCTAGAGGATGACAGAGGAGGGTTACACCCACCCACACACCTAGAGGATGACAGAGGAGGTTACACCCATCCACCTAGAGGATGACAGAGGAAGGTTACACCCACACACACCTAGAGGATGACAGAGGAAGGTTACACCCACACACACCTAGAGGATGACAGAGGAAGGTTACACCCACACACACCTAGAGGATGACAGAGGAGGTTACACCCACCCACACCTAGAGGATGACAGAGGAGGGTTACACCCACCCACACACCTAGAGGATGACAGAGGAGGTTACACCCATCCACCTAGAGGATGACAGAGGA
This sequence comes from Coregonus lavaretus, assembly GCF_964263955.1. Taxonomy (NCBI): domain Eukaryota; kingdom Metazoa; phylum Chordata; class Actinopteri; order Salmoniformes; family Salmonidae; genus Coregonus; species Coregonus lavaretus. The sequence goes on along the minus strand of NW_028162944.1, from coordinate 8,625 downwards.
AGGTTACACCCACACACACCTAGAGGATGACAGAGGAAGGTTACACCCACACACACCTAGAGGATGACAGAGGAAGGTTACACCCACACACACCTAGAGGATGACAGAGGTTACACCCACACACACCTAGAGGATGACAGAGGAAGGTTACACCCACCCACACCTAGAGGATGACAGAGGAAGGTTACACCCATCCACCTAAAGGATGACAGAGGAAGGTTACACCCACACACACACACCTAGAGGATGACAGAGGAAGGTTACACCCACACACACCTAGAGGATGACAGAGGAGGTTACACCCACACACACCTAGAGGATGACAGAGGAAGGTTACACCCACCCACACCTAGAGGATGACAGAGGAAGGTTACACCCATCCACCTAAAGGATGACAGAGGGAGGTTACACCCACACACACCTAGGGGATGACAGAGGGAGGTTACACCCACACACACCTAGAGGATGACAGAGGGAGGTTACACCCACACACATCTAGGGTATGACAGAGGGAGGTTACACCCACACACCTAGAGGATGACAGAGGAGGTTACACCCACACACACCTAGAGGATGACAGACAAGGTTACACCCACACACACCTAGAGGATGACAGAGGAAGGTTACACCCACACACACCTAGAGGATGACAGAGGAAGGTTACACCCACACACACCTAGAGGATGACAGAGGAAGGTTACACCCACCCACACCTAGAGGATGACAGAGGAGGGTTACACCCACCCACACACCTAGAGGATGACAGAGGGAGGTTACACCCACACACCTAGAGGATGACAGAGGAAGGTTACACCCACACACCTAGAGGATGACAGAGGAGGTTACACCCACACACCTAGAGGATGACAGAGGAGGTTACACCCACACACACCTAGAGGATGACAGAGGAGGTTACACCCACACACACCTAGAGGATGACAGAGGAGGTTACACCCACACACCTAGAGGATGACAGAGGAGGTTACACCCACACACACCTAGAGGATGACAGACGAGGTTACACCCACACACACCTAGAGGATGACAGAGGAAGGTTACACCCACACACACCTAGAGGATGACAGAGGAAGGTTACACCCACACACACCTAGAGGATGACAGAGGAAGGTTACACCCACCCACACCTAGAGGATGACAGAGGAGGGTTACACCCACCCACACACCTAGAGGATGACAGAGGAGGTTACACCCATCCACCTAGAGGATGACAGAGGAAGGTTACACCCACACACACCTAGAGGATGACAGAGGAAGGTTACACCCACACACACCTAGAGGATGACAGAGGAAGGTTACACCCACACACACCTAGAGGATGACAGAGGAGGTTACACCCACACACCTAGAGGATGACAGAGGAGGTTACACCCACACACACCTAGAGGATGACAGAGGAAGGTTACACCCACACACACCTAGAGGATGACAGAGGAAGGTTACACCCACCCACACCTAGAGGATGACAGAGGAGGGTTACACCCACCCACACACCTAGAGGATGACAGAGGAGGTTACACCCATCCACCTAGAGGATGACAGAGGAAGGTTACACCCACACACACCTAGAGGATGACAGAGGAAGGTTACACCCACACACACCTAGAGGATGACAGAGGAAGGTTACACCCACACACACCTAGAGGATGACAGAGGAGGTTACACCCACACACCTAGAGGATGACAGAGGAGGTTACACCCACACACACCTAGAGGATGACAGAGGAAGGTTACACCCACACACACCTAGAGGATGACAGAGGAAGGTTACACCCATCCACCTAGAGGATGACAGAGGAGGTTACACCCACACACCTAGAGGATGACAGAGGAAGGTTACACCCATCCACCTAGAGGATGACAGAGGAGGTTACACCCACACACCTAGAGGATGACAGAGGAGGTTACTCCCACACACACCTAGAGGATGACAGAGGAAGGTTACACCCATCCACCTAGAGGATGACAGAGGAAGGTGACACCCACACACCTAGAGGATGACAGAGGAGGGTTACACCCATCCACCTAGAGGATGACAGAGGAAGGTTACACCCACACACACCTAGAGGATGACAGAGGAGGTTACACCCACACACCTAGAGGATGACAGAGGAGGGTTACACCCACACACACCTAGAGGATGACAGAGGAAGGTTATACCCACACACCTAGAGGATGACAGAGGAGGTTACACCCACACACACCTAGAGGATGACAGAGGAAGGTTACACCCACACACACCTAGAGGATGACAGAGGAGGGTTACACCCACACACACCTAGAGGATGACAGAGGAAGGTTACACCCACACACACCTTGAGGATGACAGAGGAGGTTACACCCATCCACACCTAGAGGATGACAGAGGAGGTTACACCCACACACACCTAGAGGATGACAGAGGAGGTTACACCCACACACACCTAGAGGATGACAGAGGAGGTTACACCCATCCACACCTAGAGGATGACAGAGGAAGGTTACACCCACACACCTAGAGGATGACAGAGGAAGGTTACACCCACACACCTAGAGGATGACAGAGGAAGGTTACACCCACACACCTAGAGGATGACAGAGGAAGGTTACACCCACACACACCTAGAGGATGACAGAGGAAGGTTACACCCACACACACCTAGAGGATGACAGAGGAAGGTTACACCCACACACACCTAGAGGATGACAGAGGAAGGTTACACCCATCCACCTAGAGGATGACAGAGAAGGTTACACCCACACACACCTAGAGGATGACAGAGGAAGGTTACACCCATCCACCTAGAGGATGACAGAGAAGGTTACACCCACACACACCTAGAGGATGACAGAGGAGGGTTACACCCACACACACCTAGAGGATGACAGAGGAAGGTTACACCCACACACACCTAGAGGATGACAGAGAAGGTTACACCCACACACACCTAGAGGATGACAGAGGGTTACACCCACACACACCTAGAGGATGACAGAGGAGGGTTACACCCACACACACCTAGAGGATGACAGAGGAAGGTTACACCCATCCACTATACTACAGTGTGTGCATATGTGTTCTTACTGTGGTCCTCTTGCCAGTTGAGTATACCAGCAGCAGCCAGTTATATAAGACTCTCTCTCCCCTCTGTGTGTGAGTGTGTGTTTATTTATTTTCTATTTAACCTTTATTTAACTAGGTAAGTCAGTTAAGAACAAATTCTTATTTACAATGACGGCCTACACCGGCCAAACCCGGACGACGCTGGGCCAATTGTGCGCCGCCCTATGGGACTCCCAATCACGGCCGGTTGTGATACAGCCTGGAATCGAACCAGGGGGTCTGTAGTGACGCCTCAAGCACTGAGATGCAGTGACCTTGGACCGCTGAGATGCGGGGCCTTGGACCGCTGAGATGCGGGGCCTTGGACCGCTGAGATGCGGGGCCTTGGACCGCTGAGATGCGGGGCCTTGGACCGCTGAGATGCGGGGCCTTGGACCGCTGAGATGCGGGGCCTTGGACCGCTGAGATGCGGGGCCTTGGACCGCTGAGATGCGGGGCCTTGGACCGCTGAGATGCGGGGCCTTGGACCGCTGAGATGCGGGGCCTTGGACCGCTGAGATGCGG
>NW_028162945.1:0-56948 GCF_964263955.1 Coregonus lavaretus | reverse complement strand
CTGTATATTTGCTACTGACCCTGGAACTGTCCCTGTATATAGCTACTGACCCTGGAACTGTCCCTGTATATAGCTTACTGACCCTGGAACTGTCCCTGTATATAGCTACTGACCCTGGAACTGTCCCTGTATATAGCTACTGACCCTGGAACTGACCCTGTATATAGCTACTGACCCTGGAACTGTCCCTGTATATAGCTACTGACCCTGGAACTGTCCCTGTATATAGCTATGTGTTGCCTCAGCCAAAGAGAATTGTGGTGGAGGATTTGAAACTCACGTGTGTGTTTTGTGATTTGTGTGCCTGGCTATAATGCTTTATTTACATGTCTCTCCTCCGGTCGTCCTTGGTGAGAGATAACAGTAGCAGTGTGTGCGTGTGTGTGTGTGTGATTGCCATATCACTAGTTAGAAAATGTTAGCCCGCCCAGCCTCTCTCCAGTGGTACACTCAGAAACATCATTAGCAGTTAGTGGATGCAGGGGCTGCTGGGTTGCACAGAAGACTTATGTTTGAATATTGCCTGTGTCTGTGTTGGCGGAGAGGGACTGGTATGAATATCCTTTGTTTACCCTTCTAGGCATGTCATAAATCAGAGACAATTAAAGTTACACTATGCAGAAATCGCTCCGCCATTTCCTGGTTGCTAAAACTTTAATAGTTTGCCTAATGTCAGTTTATGTGACAAAATAAACCAGTATAGTGTAGAGAATTATTGTACCATCTAAACAGCTGTGAAATATATTTTCCATAACCAAAAATATAGTTTCTTCAGCTGTTTGAAGCTGGTGTACAAAACCGAAAGTAAAAACAAAACTTAAGAACAGGAAGCATAGAAATAGCGCACATAGAACAGATCTACCACTTCTTAGACTTGCTTTCAAGTAGAATGACAGATCTATAACTCACATTTCCATGTGAATTTGGTCGGGTCGCCCAAAAAGATACATATTGTCACTTTAAGTAAACTATAATGATGATGATGATGATGATGACAACCTCACAAAAGTTCCAAAAGCATGAAGACATTTCAAATGTCATATTATGTATATATACAGTGTTGTAAGGATGTGCAAATAGTTAAAGTACAAATGGGAAAATAAATAAACATAAATATGGGTTGTATTTACAATGGTGTTTGTTCTTCACTGGTTGCCCTTTTCTTGTGGCAACAGGTCACAAATATTGCTGCTGTGATGGCACACTGTGGTATTTCACCCAATAGATATGGAAGTTTATCAAAATTGGATTTGTTTTCTAATTCTTTGTGGATCTGTGTAATCTGAGGGAAATATGTGTCTCTAATATGGTCATACATTTGGCAGGAGGTTAGGAAGTGCAGCTCAGTTTCCACTTCATTTTGTGGGCAGTGTGCACATAGCCTGTCTTCTCTTGAGAGCCAGGTCTGCCTATGGCGGCCTTTCTCAATAGCAAGGCTATGCTCACTGAGTCTGTACATAGTCAAAGCTTTCCTTAAGTTTGGGTCAGTCACAGTGGTCAGGTATTCTGCCACTGTGTACTCTCTATTTAGGGCCAAATAGCATTCTAGTTTGCTCTGTTTTTTTGTTAATTCTTTCCAATGTGTCAATGTGTTTTCTCAACACTTTTTTTATTTTTATATAATGCACTGTTGGTTAAGGGCTGTAAGTAAGCATTTCACTGTAATGTCTGCACCTGTTGTATTCGGCGCATGTGGCCAATAAAATTTGATTTGATTTGATTTGATTTGAAGTAATTCTCTTTTTGTTTTCTCATGATTTGGTTGGGTCTAATTGTGTTGCTGTCCTGGGGCTCTGTGGGGTCTGTTTGTGTTTGTGAACAGAGCCCCAGGACCAGCTTGCTTAGGGGACTCTTCTCCAGGTTAATCTCTCTGTAGGTGATGGCTTTGTTATGGAAGGTTTGGGAATCACTTGCTATCCTCGTCTCCTGTCTGTGTGTGATTTGGGCAGCAGCAGATTAATAATTGTCCATGTTTTATTAAAGTTCACAGCGAACCCTGGTCCTGACTCTTATCAAAGGAGCCAAGATGTGAAACAGGAGCTGTCGTCCCGAGGAGAGCCTCCGCTGACGGCTGCATAATCAACTCCTCTTCATTTACACTGAGTGTACAAAACATTAAGAGAGGGGGGGGGGGGGGGGTGGAGAGAGAAAGAGAGAGAGAGAGAGAAAGAGAGAGCGAGAGAAAGAAAGAGAGAGAAAGAGAGGGAGGGAGAGAGAGAGGGGGAGGGTGAAGAGAGTAGAGAGAGAGAAAGAGAGAGAAAGAGAGAGGAGAGAGAAAGAGAGAGCGCAAGAGATGACAGGAAGTGGGGCTGTGTAAGGCTCAGAACTTATTACTGAGCCATCCTTTGCTTGGACAGCTCTGAGATAGTGGGAGGGGAGGGAGGGGAGAGTTTCCCCAGAAACAGCTCTGAGATAGTGGGAGGGGAACAGTGGAGGCTCCTCAGAGGAGGAAGGGGAGGACCATCCTCCTCAGTGAAATTTCATAAAAATAAAAAGTGAAACACTAATAAAGTTATCCTTTTTAGATACAACTATACTAAATATATCAATATGTCACCAAATAATTGATTAAAGCACACTGTTTTGCAATGAAGGTCTATAGTGACTTCAACAGCACTCTCTGGGGTAGCACCATGGTGTAGCTGGAGGACAGCTAGCTTCTGTCCTCCTCTGGGTACATTGACTTCAATACAAAACCTAGGAGGCTCGTAGGCCTCACCCCCTTCCATAGACCTACATTGTAATTATGACCACTTCCGGAGGACGACCTCCAACCAATCAAAGCTTTTGCAGTATGAACTGACATGTTGTCCATCCAATCATAGGATTAGGATCAGAGAATGAACCTAGTGTGTTGTATTGGGGTTGTGCCGCAGAGCATTATGGGGGGGGGGGGGGGGGTTCTATTTGTTGAGAAGCTTGGTGAGTTGGTGACATTATTGGAGATTGAAAAGTGATAATTGAGCATTTTCTGGACCTTATTCAATTCAAATTAGTTTCTTCAAACTACAGGAGACGGAGGATGTAGATTTTTAATTGTTTTCTTGGTTTTAGAACTTTATTTTTGTGTCCAGTTAGTGCAATTTATTTCAATTTGCCTTGCTAATTTCAGTAGCAAGTAGCAGTAGCTAGCTACCAGCTCCAGTGTGCAGTTTTTGCCTTGGCTACCGCATATTTTGTTGACTTTTTGTTGAAGAACCCCTTTCATTCTCTGGGGTACACAGAAGAGGTGCAAATTAAAACTGAGGGTCGACCTCTGTTTTTCATCAAGCTGCCTGTATTGCTGGCCTTGCCTGCTTTTTGGAAAGTCAGCCTTGGGCGAAAGAGGGGTACGGTGACCTGAAGAACATTGATTGTTCAGCTAAACGCCAAAACAAAAGCAGGGAGCATATAAATGCCCACATCAGATTCAAGATTCAAACTGTGAAACACAATGAGAAAGTAAGAAGAAACAGGAATGTTCTCAAGCAGCTTATCAACCCCACTGCATTGTTGGGCATGCAATGATTGGCTTTTAGAGGACACGACGAGAGGGAAAGTTCCGCTAACAAGTGAAACTACAAGGAGCTTGCAGCGGTAATTACACGTTACGATGCTTTACTTGCTGAACATCTGGAACTTTCTACTATCTACTTTCTACCGCCTACTGTCTTTTTCTGGGATGTCGAAATCAATTCAATAGCTTCTGTTACAGATACAGGTATCCTGTGTTTTTGTGTGTTTCTCTCCTTCTGCCCTAATCACAGGTGTCCTGTATGTTCCTGATTGGTGGTCGTTGAGGTGTCTGCTGATTGGACCAATCAGTGAACATTCCTGTGCATTGCACCACCTGTTACTCGTTTTTTTCAATCACACATCCCATTGTATAAAAACCAGTCTTGTGTTTGTTGAGAGAGAGAGAATATTTCTGTATGTGAGTATGGACACTGTGGTGTCCTGTTTTTGGTTACTCACTAAGTTGCTGTTTACTATGATTGGTAATTCTGTTAGACCACTGTTTTGTATGTGAGTAATGGATACTGTGATGTCCTGTGTTTAGAGTACTCATTAGTTTACTGGTTACTCTGTTTGGTAACTATTGTGTGTTTCTGGGAAAAGGGGAGTTTGAGCTAGCTGCCCTTGGGCATACATTTCCCGTAGAAAGAACTGTCTATAAACACTAGTTAGACCTGAGCGGACCACCCACTGTATTTTTGTATGGTAGCAGTAGCCTAGCGGTTCTTGAGGCAGGCAAGATCAGCTTAGGGGTGTTTTACACTATTGTTTCATTTCTTGGGTCCTGCTCAGCCCTTTTTCCCAACCTTTACCGTGTGTTCAGAAATAAACCATTTGTGTTTGACGGTAGTTCATGGTTGTTGTGTCATATTTGTTCTCACTGTTCCATGCCTCACTTATAATTTACATGAATTATGTTACGGGTCTCATGTCCATCACCCTAGACGTTCAAAGCCACGGGGTTCGTAACATAAAGTGGGGGCTCGTCTGGGATCTATCCCATGCTACTCATGTAAATTAGTAAGTGTCTGGTTCAGTGTTGAGCTTGGCAGCTGTACTACCTGTTTTTTTTTGTGTTCAGTAGTCGACGGCTCGTGTTGCTAGTAGGATGGCTACTTTTGAGTTGGAGGCATTTTTGGAAAACCCTACGTGGGTTTTTTTTGAGAATTGCCGTAGAGTGGATCTACAGGTTTTGGCTGACCACTTTTCTGTACCGATATCAAGGGTTTTAGTGAAAGCCGAAGTGAGGAAAGCAGTGTTAGAAATATTGTTGAGCGAGCGAGTGCTTGAGTTACCGCCGCCTGAGTCTGCTGCTCCTGTAGGGGAGGTGGTGGCTGTTCCTGTAAGCCCATCAGTGTCTGAGGACGAGGCTAAGGCTCCGGCCACATTGCCCCGTTATGACCCACTCTCCCCACTGACTGACAGTGATGCCAGGATGGATGTCCGCTTGACACGGCTCCAAATGGAGGCGGAAGAGCGGGCACAAATCAGGCTAGACAAACTGGAGACGCGTAGGCTTGATCAAGAACTGGAGACGCGTAAGATGGAACTGGAGATGCGTAAGATGGAACTGGAGGTGCGTAAAATGGAACTAGAGGCAGAAACAGCGAGGTTAGTCTCTGCTAATACTATGCCTGCTAGTGAGCCATCCTCACCAGCTGTGTCATCTGCTACGTTTGATATTAGTAGGCAGATCACCTTGGTACCTGTGTTCAGGGAGTCAGAGGTTGATTCCTATTTCAGTGTGTTTGAACGGATAGCGGTAGCATTGAAATGGCCCGAAGAGGTATGGTGCCTATTACTTCAGTGTAAACTAACAGGTAAAGCCCAAGAGGTTCTGGCAGCGCTACCTCTTGAAGACAGTTTGAATTATGAAGTGGTCAAAGCTACTGTTCTTCGTGCCTATGAGCTTGTTCCTGAGGCATATCGACAGAGATTTAGGTCTCATAAAAAGGCTCCTACTCAGACTTATGTGGAGTTTGCTAGAGACAAAGGAAATCTGTTTGACAAATGGCACAGTGCTAATAAGGTAACTGATTTTAACTCTCTACGGGAGTTAATCTTGTTAGAAGAGTTTAAAAATTGCTTACCGGAACGCATTGTAGTTTATCTGAACGAACAGAAAGTATCCTCACTGTCGGAAGCGTCTGTATTGGCAGACGAGTTTGTGTTGACGCATAAGAGCGTGTTTTCGGCTCGTACGGAGAGCAGGGCTGCGGAGTTGCTAACTTTTAGTCCTAGTCGAACAGCAGTACATCCAGCACGCCCAAAAGATGTGCGTCACTGTTTCTATTGTCATAAGGTGGGACATATGGTTAATGATTAATTTCTGCTAAAACGCAAACCGGGGATGCCTCAGCACGCCAGGCCGCCAACGGGTGTTGGGCTGATTCGTACGGTTGTAAGGCCGGAATCAAGACAGAGGCCTCATAGTGAATGTGGTTTGAAAGTCCCTGTCCCAGATCACAGTTATGAACCGTTCATTTTTGAGGGGTTTGTTTCTATATCAGATGACGAAGCGTCTCAGCGTCCAGTTAGAATCCTCAGAGATACTGGTGCGGCGCAGTCGTTCATACTAGCTGATGTGTTGCCCTTGTCTAATAATACATATTGTGGTTCCAGTGTGTTAGTACAAGGAATTGAAATGGGATTTGTTCCAGTGCCATTGCACTTTGTGAACGTACACTCTGAGTTAGTCAGTGGAGTGTTCAGAGTTGGAGTACGTCCTATGTTGCCAGTAAAAGGTGTGACATTTATAATGGGCAACGATATTGCCGGAGGAAAGGTGATACCCGTATTGGAGGTATTGGATAAAAGTGACCAGTCTCTCTCCGAGGAGCTGGCACAGGGTTATCCAGATGTGTTCCCCGCTTGTGCTGTCACACGTGCTCAAGCACGACAAGTGGGTGAAGTGATAGATTTGTCGAACACGATTCTATTCAGAGAGTGTGACCCAGAGGATAGTTTGGGTGCTACCTCTGGTAAGCTGGTGCAGTCTGACCAACAGCCCAGAGAAAGGAAGAAGGATGTAGAACTTGTTGCTGAGGCAATACAGTTACCAGTTACTCGTGAGCAGCTGATCGCTAACCAACAGGTTGACATTAGCCTGGCTAAATGTTTTTCTAGTGTTGTCTCAGAGGAGGAGCTAAAGAAGAAAAACATGGCATACTTCATTGATGGTAATCTCCTTATGCGTAAATGGACATCCCATGTTGACGCTGGCGGAGATTGGAATGCTGTTTACCAAATAGTGATTCCTACAGCCTTTCGACAAAATGTTTTATCCCTCGCTCATGATCACCAGTGGTCCGGACATCTGGGAGTCACCAAGACTTATGATCGAGTTTTGCGACATTTCTTTTGGCCTGGTTTAAAACAAGATGTGGCTCAGTTCTGTCGGACTTGCCACACCTGTCAAGTAACTGGGAAACCGAACCAGGTTATTTCCCCCGCGCCTCTTTGTCCCATACCGGCCATAGGTGAACCCTTCGAACATGTGATGGTTGATTGTGTTGGACCATTACCAAAAACAAAATCTGGTAACCAGTTTATGTTGACAATTATGTGTGTGGCCACCAGGTACCCAGAGGCCATTCCTCTGCGAAGGATTACTGCTCCAGTGGTGAGTAAAGCGTTGATCAAATTCTTCTCAACTTTTGGGTTACCTAAGGTGATACAAACTGATCAGGGTACGAATTTCCTTTCTAAACTTTTCAAACAAGTGTTAAAATCCTTGTCAGTTACACACCGTGTGTCAAGCGCATATCACCCAGAGTCTCAGGGTGCGCTTGAACGTTGGCATCAGACCCTGAAGTCTATGCTCCGTAAATATTGCTTGGAATCTGAGAAAGATTGGGATGAGGGAGTTCCTCTAGTGTTGTTTGCTGTCCGTGAGACAGTACAGGAATCCCTAGGGTTCAGCCCAGCTGAACTGGTGTTTGGACACACCATGAGAGGACCTATGAAAGTCCTTAAGGATCAGTTTTTGTCACAAGAGTTGTGTGTGAAAGAAAATGTGCTCTAGCAAAGGAAGCGCTGTCTTCCTCACAGAAACGGATGAAACGACACTATGACACACAGGCTGTTTCTCGTTCACTGCAGCCAGGTGACCGAGTTCTTGTATTGTTGCCTGTGCCAGGAGCGTCATTGTCAGCACGTTTCTCTGGTCCTTATGTCATTGAAAAGAAACTAAGTGAAACTGACTACGTGATACAGACTCCTGATAGAAAACGCCAATCTCGTGTGTGCCACGTTAACATGTTGAAGACATACCACACCAGACCCGTCACTCAGGTAGACAGTCCAGAGAAACTGGCCGAGTCGGCTGTCTCTATTGCTGCTACGGCTGTAGTGGGAGGTCATGTTAATGATGTGGACGGAGATGGTTTGGAGTTGCGCAATACTAAGCAGCAGTGTGCTAGATTGCCCAATTCAGAGATGCTGCTGTCTCTCCCGTCAAGCCTGATTCATTTAACGGACAGACAGTCAGATGATATTGTGAGGCTATTACACAGCTTTCCATGTCTTTTTAATGATGTTCCTACATGTACAAATGTGTTAGAACATGACATTAATGTTGGAAACGCTGCACCTATCAAGCAACATCCTTATCGTGTCAACGTCTCTAAGAGAAAGATAATGAGGGGTGAGGTCGGTTATTTGCTGGAGAATAACCTGGCTATGCCAAGTTCAAGTCCTTGGAGTTCTCCGTGCATTCTGGTTCCTAAACCTGATGGGACATCCAGATTATGTACGGACTATCGGAAAGTCAATGCTGTCACAGTGCCCGACTCGTTCCCGTTACCCAGAATGGATGACTGTATTGATACTGTTGGTGCTGCTACTTATGTAACCAAACTAGATCTTCTAAAAGGTTACTGGCAGGTGCCGTTAACCCCACGTGCCTCCGACATATCTGCCTTTGTGACCCCAGATCACTTCCTACAATATGCTGTCATGGCATTTGGGATGCGGAACGCACCAGCCACTTTCCAACGCCTGGTTAACACAGTATTGGCTGGAGTTCCTAATTGTAGTGCTTACCTTGATGATCTGGTAATTTATTCAACTGAGTGGTCTGATCATGTTAAAACTCTAAGGGTAGTGTGTGAACGTCTAGCAACCGCTTCTCTAACCCTGAACTTAGCAAAGTGCGAGTTTGGGAAGGCCACTGTTACTTATCTTGGTAAACAGGTCGGCCATGGTCAGGTGCGCCCTGTAGATGCCAAGGTCTCCGCTATAAACGCATTTCCCGCACCTACCACCAGAAGAGAGCTACGCCGTTTTTTAGGGATGGTTGGCTACTACCGTAGTTTCTGTAAAAATTTCTCTGCGGTAGTTGCTCCATTAACGGATTTGCTCAGTCCGGCGAGAAAATTTGTATGGTCTGAAGATTGTTGTACTGCTTTTAACACTGCTAAAGCACTCTTATGTAGTACTCCTGTTCTTGCTGCGCCAGATTTTGAACGACCGTTTAAACTGGAGGTAGATGCAAGTGCCAGAGGTGCTGGTGCTGTTCTACTGCAGCAGGGCCAGAGTGGAGTGGACCATCCTGTCTGTTATTTTTCACGGAAATTTAACAAATGTCAAACTATTCCACCATTGAACTAGAAGCTATAGCTTTGTTGTTAGCTCTGCAGTACTTTGAAGTTTATGTTGGTTCCAGTGCATTACCAGTGATAGTGTATACTGACCATAACCCCTTAGTTTTTCTCCACCGGATGTACAACCAGAACCAACGCCTTATGCGTTGGGCACTTGTCGTGCAAAATTATAATTTGGAGATCCGCCACAAAAAGGGGTTGGATAATGTGTTGGCAGATGCTTTGTCTCGTGTGTAATGATTTAGTTTTTTTTTGTTATCCCGGCAGGATGATTTGTGAATTTGGGTGTTGTGATAGTACGTGTGTCGCAAACCATTGTGGTTTGCTCTTTTAAGGGTGGGAGTGTTACGGATACAGGTATCCTGTGTTTTTGTGTGTTTCTCTCCTTCTGCCCTAATCACAGGTGTCCTGTATGTTCCTGATTGGTGGTCGTTGAGGTGTCTGCTGATTGGACCAATCAGTGAACATTCCTGTGCATTGCACCACCTGTTACTCGTTTTTTTCAATCACACATCCCATTGTATAAAAACCAGTCTTGTGTTTGTTGAGAGAGAGAGAATATTTCTGTATGTGAGTATGGACACTGTGGTGTCCTGTTTTTGGTTACTCACTAAGTTGCTGTTTACTATGATTGGTAATTCTGTTAGACCACTGTTTTGTATGTGAGTAATGGATACTGTGATGTCCTGTGTTTAGAGTACTCATTAGTTTACTGGTTACTCTGTTTGGTAACTATTGTGTGTTTCTGGGAAAAGGGGAGTTTGAGCTAGCTGCCCTTGGGCATACATTTCCCGTAGAAAGAACTGTCTATAAACACTAGTTAGACCTGAGCGGACCACCCACTGTATTTTTGTATGGTAGCAGTAGCCTAGCGGTTCTTGAGGCAGGCAAGATCAGCTTAGGGGGGTTTTACACTATTGTTTCATTTCTTGGGTCCTGCTCAGCCCTTTTTCCCAACCTTTACCGTGTGTTCAGAAATAAACCATTTGTGTTTGACGGTAGTTCATGGTTGTTGTGTCATATTTGTTCTCACTGTTCCATGCCTCACTTATAATTTACATGAATTATGTTACGGGTCTCATGTCCATCACCCTAGACGTTCAAAGCCACGGGGTTCGTAACAGCTTCCATCGCATCATCCAATAAAAGTTAGATTAAAGAGAGAGGTTGACGCATCAAATTTTTTTCCACTTTCCCTCCGGTTCCTCCACTTTCCTCCGGTATTCATTTAGTAAAGATCATAACACATAATCACTCAGGACAGACACAAGCAAAAAACTTGTTACATAAAAAGTTGCAGCAGCCTAGGCTACACCTAAACATTAGAGATCTGACATGCTGTATGGGATGAAAACGAGACTATTTTTCAGTCTGATCAACTGTAGGCTACTAATATAGCAGCTGCATACAGCCTATGTGCCCAGTCCATCTGGTCAGGGTAAACAAATTAGTAACGTTATGGATTTATAGTCCATTTGTGTGTCAGGAGAAAATGTGAACGTGATCAAATTTGGTTTATATTCTAAATTGGGCTGGCTAGGCTGCCTATACGTTTTCAATCAACATTTTTTAACTGGAATGAATCAATCAACATAATAGTGATGACAGATGTGAGTAAAACATTTTATGAGGCCTACAGTTGCAAACATGCATAAAGCAAGCTCAGCCCTGTGAGTTCTATCTATGTGAGTTCTATCAGTTGTTGTCTCTGCGTCAGGGTAGAGGAAATCCCCCTCCTAATCTAGTCTAAATATAATTAATATGAACAAGTATAAGGTTGCTGAAGTTTGACAGGGTTTTTTACCCCCACCCCCCCAGGGGGTTAGGAAAAACTGGTCCCATCATAGCCCTTATAAAACCTTTTTACAACTGATTAGTCGCTCTCATACCTTATAGGGTCCAGAGTTTTCCTGGTTAGGTTAACAGATAAGAAAAAAACTCCAGGCCCCAGGGGGTAAACATTGCCCCTCCCCACTCTGGGACCTATGGTGTCACCAGTCTGTTTGCAATTGTCAGTTATCGTCAGGTATGTGAATGATCAGGGCTTTATTCAGGAACATTTCTTAGACTACTATGATGTGTCAAGTGGGCGAGATGCGCAGTGTTTCACTTCATGGAGAAACTTGTTGTTCAAACCTACGATGGCGCAGCTGTAATGGAATGTATATGCTATTTGTATTTACAGCTAAGTCCCCTCCTGTTCCCTGATTAAGAGGTGATGACCACTCCACTCCACTACCAACTCTCTCCTGACATGAACTGAAGCCACGTCTAATGCATCGCAGTGCTAGCTGTGCCACTAGAGATCCTGGTTCGAATCCAGGCTCTGTTGTAGCCGGCCGCAACCGGGAGACCAATGGGGCGGCGCACAATTGGCCCAGCGTCGTCTAGGGTAGGGGAGGGAATGGCCGGCAGGGAGGTAGCTCAGTTGTTAGAGCATGGCGTTTGCAACGCCAGGGTTGTGGGTTCAATTCCCACGGGGGGCCAGTATAAAAATAAAATTAAAATTAAAATGTATGCACTAACTGTAAGTCGCTCTGGATAAGAGCGTCTGCTAAATGACGTAAATGTAAATGTAATGTGCCCTCTCATCCACTGGCACATTGAATGTTTCCTCTCCAAGCACTGTGAGTACCCCTATCAATCTCCTCTCAATACTGTATGTAGAGTCAATCACATACACAAACACAATCACATTATTACACATCAATGATTTTACTCCTTGCTTGCACTTACTCATTCTTAGCTCTTTTGTCTAACTGTGTAGTGTGTTATTGTTTTATGTCTTCCCAGTCAAATCCTGTCATGCACTGAACTCATGCCTCATACCCTCATTCAATCACTGTTGTGATCCCTTCCCAACACTGTGTAAGTAGCCCTCTCATTCCCATTCCCCATAATATTGTACTATAAATGTCTTTATTAAATGCTTTAGATTAAAATAATCACTCTTTGACGATTTTTGAAACACACTTTGACATCTCCATGCATTCCGTGCCTATACCGTGGGTCTCCCATCCTCCTCCATTTTTCAAGTCACCAGCCTCCACTGGAGGGGAGGGTTTCCCCAGGAACAGCTCTGAGATAGTGGGAGGGGAGGGAGGGCTTCCCCAGGAACAGCTCTGAGATAGTGGGAGGGGAGGGAGGGGAGAGTTTCCCCGGGAACAGCTCTGAGATAGAGGGAGGGGAGGGGAGGGGAGGGAGGGAGGGGAGGGGAGGGAGGGAGGGAGGGAGGGAGGGGAGGGAGTCCTCAGGAACAGCTCTGAGATAGAATTAGACAACAATTCTGACACAGAAGCTGAATGCATTATGCAGTAGGTGGACAATATCTACAGTGTATATCTACAAAGTCTGTGCTGACTGGTGATCACACATGCCTCTGGCATGGTCCTTATCTCAAAGCATCCTCTCTTCATAATTTTAGCTAAAGGACTTGCTTGCCTATAGCCAACAGACAGATGCAACCATTCCATGTTTTCTAGTGGAGAGTCTGCCTTCTGACTCTCAGTCATTCTGATGTCTTCCATATTCCTCCATTTACCACTCCCTCTCTCCTGTCAAGGACAGAACATCAACATATTCTGTCCTCCTCCTCCTCCTCCTCCTCCTCCCCCTCTTTTTCAGAGCCCACGGATTCCTTGTCTGTAAATAGCCTCACATCTGCACCACACACTGATCAGACAGTCAAGGCACTAGAAGCTTGTCATTAGACTGCTGGTAGCCGGATGGTTATTGTAGCCCCACCACCCCTCCTCTATGAACAAACTGCTGTTGCCGTGTTCAAAATAACAACTGTACAACAGGCAATGGCAGGCGTGTGTGTTCAAACAACTACACGGATGAATGCTCACACACACACATTTTATGTACACACACATACTGTATACACATACTCACACTCACGTACGCACACACACACACACACACACACACACACACACACACACACACACACACACACACACACACACACACGGAGCAAATGATAGTGATCAGAGAAGAACACCCAGGGAGTTTAATAACGGACCCCTCCGTCCACCGTTCCCTCCACCAAACCTTTCTAAAGAGGGACGGAATCTCTCTCTCTCTCCCTTTCTTTAATCACAGACTCTTTTCATCCCATTCCAAACTGATTAACGTTCCCATTTCTGAAAAATCCTCTCCTATTCTCCTGGAAAATTATAGCTGGTCCATTAAAGAATTAGGCCAAATGTGGCCAAAATAATCTGTGCCACATGGCAGGGAGAGAGTTGGGAGAGTGGGGAAGCCACGGGTTCATCTGCCATGTCCTGCCCTGCCATGGCAATCTCCTGGGCTATATTTAGGGACTGCTATGAATGATGGAAAACCTCCGGGGGGGCAGAGGAGAGAAAACACACACGTCTTCAGACTGATGAAAATCTGACAAAATGGGGGTGGTGGGGACATGCAAGCACTTACAGTGCCTTCAGAAAGTATTCACACTCCTTGACTTCTTCCACATTTTGTTCTGTTACAGCCTGAATTTAAAATCAATTAAATTGATATTTTTTTGTCACTGGCCTACACCAGAGTATGTGAGAGGAGTTGAGCGGTCGCAAATCCTGCTCAAAACTGCTCCTCCCGCACAGGAAAAAAAAACTGCTGCTCCAAATTCGCTCCATTCATTAAAATCACAATTTAACCAACACCCATCTATTGTTGTGACTACCTGGACCTACCATTTGGTTTTGAAGTATTGAAACCAAACTATATAACTTGAATGAAAAGTATTTGAATAAACAACAGGAAAAGGTGACTGTAAGAAGCGCTCATCATTTCAAATAGGCTACATGTCATATTAAACAGCATATAAACACTCTAAATAGGTCAGGAGACAGACAGGGAGCCTAAAAAGGAACGAAAATGAATTATTTAGGCTATATTATTTCAATTATTTGAAGGCTATAGCCTACAAAGGAATACATTGTGAAGCATTTGCGAGTGCGACACACTAGACTGGCAGGGACATAAAGGGCTCAGCATTTAAACACTTAGTTGTATTAAATCATTATAATCTATACATTGCACATATAGGCTGTGACTTACTTAGAATTAAATACAAATGAAAGAAAAATGCCTTATTAGGCTACAGTGCCTTTTAATTCATTTTTTTGAAACATGAGTTTGGCCAGAGTGTGTGGCTTCAGGGTCATGCGATGGTGCCTGGAGAGCAGGCCAGCAGAATACCCTCTCAGCGCTTGCAGAGCCACTGGGGATGCTAAATACCTTTCGGCCCACTCTTGCTCAGGCTGGGCCGGGATGCTGGGCCGGGATGCTGGGCCGGGATGCTGGGCAGGGATGCTGGGCTGGGATGCTGGGCAGGGATGCTGGGCAGGGATGCTGGGCAGGGATGCTGGGCAGGGATGCTGGGCAGGGATGCGTAGTTGTTTCCTTATTTTTCTGTAGATGGGTAAAATAACCCTATCAAAACGGAAAGCTCCTTGAAAGAGGTAATATGCCAGGCCTATTGGGCCAAAATCATTTGATGGCCTATTTTATAGATAATAGAACGAAAATTAAGACACTTTTAAGAGATCTGATTTTTTTTTGTCTATAAATACTTTCCTGCAATGACACACTTAGCTAGCTACCCACCTCCTTCCTTTCTGTTAGCATCTGCACTTACTAAGTACACCATCATGCTTTCGGGATACCTGTCTTTGCAGATTCCACAATGATTCTTTAGTCGTGGACACTACATCACCGCACTCCCTCTCTTGCTCTTGTTCCTCCTCATCTTTGTAAGTCACCTTGATTTTGCACCTGTGTGTTTTATCAGTTTCTTTATGACAATATTTAACGAAAGTTTCTTTATGACAATATTTAACGAACTCCATGACAGTAGCTAAAGCAAGGGGCTATAGCAGCACACAAGTAGACTACAAATGCATGCTGGGCCGGGCCGGGCCCTGAGCTGGTGAAGTGTGCTACTGGAGCGCTACTGGAGCGAAATTGGAGCGGGCGAGAAGGACGACTCTCCTGCCTTTGGGAAACTAGCTCCATGCTCCGGTCAAATTGGGCTCCACTCCTCACTCTGCTCCAGCTCCGCTCCATTAACATACTCTGCCCTACACACAATACCCCATAATGTCAAATTGGTATTATGTTTTTTGAAATGTTTACAAATTAAGTAAAAATGAAAAGCTGAAATGTCTTGAGTCAATAAGTATTCAACCCCTTAGTTATGGCAAGCCTATATAAGTTCAGGAGTAAAAATGTGCTTAACAAGTCACATTATAGGTTGCATGGACTCACTCTGTGTGTAATAATAGTGTTTAACTTGATTTTTGAATGACTACCTCATCTCTGTACCCCACACATACAATTATAAGGTCCCTCAATGGAGCAGTGCATTTCAAACACAGATTCAACCACAAAGACCAGGGAGGTTTTCCAATGCCTTGAATATCCTTTTGAGCATGGTGAAGTTATTAATTACACTTTGGATGGTGTATCAATACACCCAGTCACTACAAAGACACAGGCGTCCTTCCTAACTCAGTTGCGGGAGAGGAAGGAAACCACTCAGGGATTTCACCATGAGGCCAATGGTTATTTTAAAACAGTTAAGAGTTTAATGTCTGTGACAGGAGAAAACTGAGGATGGATCAACAACATTGTAGTTACTCCACAATGCTAACCTAATTGACAGAGTGAAAAGACGGAAGCCTGTACAGAATAAAAATATTCTAAAACATGCATCCTGTTTGCAACAAGACACTAAAGTAATAATGCAAAACAAATTGGCAAAGCAATTAACTTTTTGTCTTGAATACAAAGTGTTATGTTTGGAGCAAATCCAATTCAACACATTACTGAATACCACTCTCCATATTTTCAAGCATAGTGGTGGCTGCATCATGTTATGGGTATGCTTGTAATCGTCAAGGAATGGGGGGTTTCAGGATAAAAATAGACGTAATGTGTTATAATGATTTTTGATACAAGATTCATTAATGTATGTAAAATTCATAAGATGTATGTGGGACAGAGGACAAGGACACGCCATGTGTTATAGAGGTCACTGGTGAGGGACAGAAGGTCTGCGTGCCAAGATAGATTGGGGGCCACTTGTGATAATCTTAGAAGGTGTAAGTGATGGAATGGCCTGGCTAGGGTGACACAATACCAAGTATGGGGATGCTATTGTGGTAGATGAGTGACACTCAATGATGGTTGGCAGATAATATCAAGAAGCAGCTCGGAGAGCATTATATAAACTGAGAGATTTTGTATGGAGGTCATTCATATGACAGGAGGCTACGTCTGTACTGCCTGTCATTGAATCCAGTACTGAATTAAATAATGATGAATTAACCCTCCATCTGTGTCCCATATTCTATTGCATCCTGAACTTTTCGATACCAGAAACTCATCATAACATAATGGAATTAAGCACAGGCAAAATCCTAGAGGAAAACCTGGTTCAGTCCGCTTCCCATAAGACAATGGGAGATGAATTCACCTTTCAGCAGGACAATAACCTAAAACACAAGGCTAAATCTAAACTGGAGTTGCTTACCATGAAGACAGTGAATGTTCCTTGAGTGGCCGAGTTACAGTTTTGACTTAAAGATGGGGAGAGAGATTGGGAGAGAGGGGGGAGGGAGAAAGAGAGGGAGGGGAGGGAGAAAGAGAGGGAGGGGGGAGGGGGAGATGGAGAGAGATGGAGAATAGAATGTGAGGGCAAACAAGTGTGAAAGAGAGAGAAAGATGGGAGGGAGGGAGACATTTGTTTATCTATACAAAGAGCAATTCATACGTCATTCATGGCTCCTCTCGCAGCTGTACAAACCTCCTAACGGTACCTAGATCAGGCTCTAAAAATACAGATCTTACTTCTACTGTCCTTGTGTCGACACACACAGACACGCACAGTTAGAGAGTCCCTTGAGCAGTGAGCCTTAACAAAGTCAGACAAGATCAGAGTAGAACAAACTAACTATGTCCTTCTCCTAAGTGCAACGCACTTCCCCAGTGCCCTATATCCTCTCCTCAGCCTGGGTGCAAATGGCCCAGTGTGTGTCATCATCAAATCAGAACACAATACAAAATCCAGGTTTCGATTTCTGCCCCAAATGAATAGGTGACATTTGGCCCTGACATTTACAAATGTGTTGGATGCATTTGCTGTTTGTTTTGGTTGTGTTTCAGATTATTGTTAGCATGTCTTGGGGGGGTATGATATTTGTGCATCTGTAACATTCACACTCATCATTAGTCACAATTCATTCAAGATTAAGCGTTTAGAAACTTTTCTATTCTTATTTTCAATAAAAGTGACTCCAAAATGACACAATACATTATTTACCATTCATTTCTATTGGGCACAAAATAATCTGAAACACAACCAAAACAAACAGCAAATGCATCCAACAAGTTTGTAGAGTCACAAACTTGGGATGCAGTCATTGCGTGCTATTGTAATAAATACTCAGGGAGAAAAAGGTGTAGATTCACGCGCAGAGCGTGGCAGGTGTTTATTACACCTTCACAGAAGGCAGGAATCGTGGTCACAGGCAGGCAATGGTCATACACAGGTAGACAAACAGGCAGGTGAAACAAAACTAGGACGGAAGGCTAAAACTGGTTCTCACAAACGAGCTAGGAAAAGGCTTAGTAGAGTCAAAACGAACAATACCTCACAAGGCACAAACAGAAAGAACTGAACTAAATAAGGAGCTGATGAGACCAGGTGAGTAACTAACACAGGTGAAATCAATGAACAAAAATGAAAGACATGGCTACGTTCAAGAACACAAAGAAACAGGGCTACGTTTATGAACACATAGAAACAGGGCTACGTTCAAGAACACATAGAAACAGGGCTACGTTCAAGAACACATAGAAACAGGGCTACGTTCAAGAACACATAGAAACAGGGCTACGTTCAAGAACACATAGAAACAGGGCTATGTTCAAGAACTAAAGGTGAACTAAGGAAATAAATACAGAACCTTACAGCTATGAATATGGTACCATATACTTAAATTTTGACTACTTTAATAGACATATAAATGAATTTGTTCCAATACTTTTGGTCCCCTAAAATTGGGGGACTATGTACAAAAAGTGCTGTAATTTCACCCGATACGCATGAAAATACCCTCAAATTAAAGCTGACAGTCTGCCCTTTAACCTCATTGTATCTTCAAAGTGCTGGAGTACAGAGCCAGAACAACAACAAACGTGTCACTGTCCCAATACTTTTGGAGATCACTGTACATACCATTTATTACAATTCAACAATATCAAATGGTATTGGAAATTAACCAGCTATGAAACAACATGACGTGGGTCACCTCACAAACTAATACATATTATCTTTCTTTGCTCACAACATTAACCTGCCTTGGTACACCTTCTACAGTGTGTGTAATTCTCTAAATCATTTGTATGCGTATCAAATCTGCTTGTATTCCTTACAGCGCTAGCGGAAGCAGGCCGGGGATCATCTACATTTGCATCGTGCTGCATCAGGGCATGCCATTCAGATACCATACACCTCTAAACAATATATACACGCTCACCTCCTCTCCTTTTCTCTGAAAGTTGATTCAGATTGTTTTGGTGTGATAAAAAAAGAGAACAGTATATTTATCTTTACATTTGTAAGAATACAGTCAAGAAAACGCTCATACTTTGGTATTTCAGATCAGCGCTAGTGTCATGTGTTACAGACTAATATCGAGAGACAAAGTTTAATGCGTCACATATTTCTAATTCCTATAGCCCTGTAATTCATATAGCCCTGTAATTCATATAGCCCTGTAATTCATATAGCCCTGTAATTCATATAGCCCTGTGTAATTCCTATAGCCCTGTGTAATTCCTATAGCCCTGTAATTCATATAGCCCTGTAATTCCTATAGCCCTGTAATTCCTATAGCCCTGTGTAATTCCTATAGCCCTGTAATTCCTATAGCCCTGTGTAATTCCTATAGCCCTGTAATTCCTATAGCCCTGTGTAATTCCTATAGCCCTGTAATTCATATAGCCCTGTAATTCCTATAGCCCTGTAATTCCTATAGCCCTGTGTAATTCCTATAGCCCTGTAATTCCTATAGCCCTGTAATTCCTATAGCCCTGTAATTCATATAGCCCACTGTAATTCCTATAGCCCTGTAATTCCTATAGCCCTGTAATTCCTATAGCCCTGTGTAATTCCTAAAGCCCTGTAATTCCTATAGCCCTGTGTAATTCCTATAGCCCTGTAATTCCTATAGCCCTGTGTAATTCCTATAGCCCACCGTAATTCCTATAGCCCTGAAAATTCTATAGCCCTGTAATTCCTATAGCCCACTGTAATTCCTATAGCCCACTGTAATTCCTATAGCACACTGTAATTCCTATAGCCTTGTAATTCCTATAGCCCACCGTAATTCCTATAGCCCACTGTAATTCCTATAGCCCTGTAATTCCTATAGCCCTGTAATTCCTATAACCCTGTAATTCCTATAGCCCTGTGTAATTCCTAAAGCCCTGTAATTCCTATAGCCCTGTGTAATTCCTATAGCCCTGTAATTCCTATAGCCCTGTGTAATTCCTATAGCCCACCGTAATTCCTATAGCCCTGAAAATTCTATAGCCCTGTAATTCCTATAGCCCACTGTAATTCCTATAGCCCACTGTAATTCCTATAGCACACTGTAATTCCTATAGCCTTGTAATTCCTATAGCCCACCGTAATTCCTATAGCCCACTGTAATTCCTATAGCCCTGTAATTCCTATAGCCCTGTAATTCCTATAACCCACTGTAATTCACAGTGTTGCTACTTTTCTGGATGGAACTCGTCCAAATATTTATACATACTCATCCCAATGCATTTCAATTAACATGTGTGCCTTGTTAAAAGTTAATTTGTGGAATTTCTTTCCTTCTTAATGCATTTGAGCCAATCAGTTGTGATGTGACAAGGTAGGGGTGGTATACAGAAGATAGCCCTATTTGGTAAAAGACCAAGTCCATATTATGGCAAGAACAGGTCAACTAAGCAAACAGAAATGACAATCCATCATTACTTTAAAACATGAAGGTCAGTCAATCTGGAAAATGTCAAGAACTTTCAACATTTCTTCAATGGAGTTGCAAAAACCTTCAAGCACTATGATGAAACTGGCTCTCATGAGGACCGCCACAGGAAAGGAAGACCCAGAGTTACTTCTGCTGCAGAGGATAAGTTCATTAGAGATACCAGCCTCAGAAATTGCAGCCCAAATAAATGCTTCACAGAGTTCAAGTAACAGACACATCTCAACATCAATTGTTCAGAGGAGACTGAGGGAATCAGGCCTTAATGGTCGAATTGCTGCAAAGAAACCACTACTAAAGGACACCAATAAGAAGAAGAGACTTGCTTGGGCAAAGAAACACGAGCAATGGACATTCGATTGGTGTAAATCTGTCCTTTAGTTTGATGTGTCCAAATTGTGATTTCTGGTTCCAACCTACGTGTCTTTGTGAGACGCAGAGTAGGTGAATGGATAATCTCTGCATGTGTGGTTCCCACCGTGAAGCATGGAGGAGGAGGTGTGATGGTGTGGGGGTGCTTTTCTGGTGACACTGTCAGTGATTTATTTAGAATTCAAGGCACACTTAACCAGCATGGCTACCACAGCATTCTGCAGCGATACGCCATCCCATCTGGTTTGCGCTTAGTGGGACTATCATTTGTTTTTCAACAGGACAATGACCCGACACACCTCCAGGCTGTGTAAGGGCTATTTGACCAAGAAGGAGAGAGATGGAGTGCTGCATTAGAATACCTGGCCTCCACAATCACCCAACCTCAACTCAGTTGAGATTATTTGGGATGAGTTGGACTGCAGAGTGAAGGAAAAGCAGCCAACAAGTGCTCAGCATTTGTGGGAACTCCTTCAAGACTGTTGGAAAAGCATTCCAGGTGAAACTGGTTGAGAGAATGCCAACAGTGTGCAAAGCTGTCATCAAGGCAAAGGGTGACTACTTTGAGGAATATAAAATATATTTTGATTTGTTTAACACTTTTTTGGTTACTACATGATTCCATATGTGTTATTTCATAGTTTTGATGTCTTCACTATTATTCTACAGCGTAGAAAATAGTAAAAATAAAGAAAAACCCTTGAAGGAGTAGGTGTGTCCAAACTTTTGACTGGTACTGTATATATTTCTTAAATCCATTATTTTACTTTTAGATTTGTGTGTATTGTTGTGAATTGTTAGATACTACTGCACTGTTGGAGCTAGGAACACAAGCATTTCGCTACATCCGCAATAACATCTGCTAAATATGTATGTGACCAATAAAATTAGATTTGATTTGATTTGAATGGTATGACATTCTTGATATATGTTTATGCAAAGTTTGATATCAATTTGAGAATATGCCTCAACTCACAATAAGCCATTTACTCGACTGGGGACAAACCAAGGCCCTGGAACTTGACACAACTGACCACAGAGTGGATATCACTGAAGACCTTACGAACACATGTGCGTGGTTCCTACAAACATGCATAGCCTCTTTGAATGGATCAAAGAGGCTATAATAATGGGTGGTCCTCTGTAGCTCAGCTGGTAGAGCACGGCGCTTGTAACGCCAGGGTAGTGGGTTCGATCCCCGGGACCACCCATACACAAAAATGTATGCACACATGACTGTAAGTCGCTTTGGATAAAAGCGTCTGCTAAATGGCATATTATTATTATTATTATAATTACGCTGTTCCTGAGGTTGACTGTGACAAAGACAGTCACCGGTCACGGTGACTCAGCCGTGACCGCGGTTTAACCGGGAACAACACTTGTTTAACAGATGATGTTCCGTTCTATTCTTTTTCTCTCTTTCTCCCACTTCCTTCATTCAGCGCTGAACACTCCTGGATGTTGGGCTTCTTCGTTGGTTATTGATTAACACGGTAATGGGACGGTTGCCGGGTGCTGCGGGGAGCCGACGTGATTTGAGAGAAAAAAGCAGAAGCTAAAACGCTGCATTGTCATGGGAGGGGGTTGTTGGGTACAGCAAACAGACTGACAACACTATGAGACCAGCCCTGCCTGTGGGTACAGCAAACAGACTGGCAACACTATGAGACCAGCCCTGCCTGTGGGTACAGCAAACAGACTGGCAACACTATGAGACCAGCCCTGCCTGTGGGTACAGCAAACAGACTGGCAACACTATGAGACCAGCCCTGCCTGTGGGTACAGCAAACAGCAGTACAGTATTTCTCTCTCTCTTTCTATTCTGGGACTTTTGTCAATGTGGGCTATGACGATATCATCAGTAGAACACATTTCTGGACACGGTCCTGTGTGGCACAGATGGTAGCTCATGGCACTACAAATCCAGGGTTGTGGGTTCGATTCCCACAGGGGACCAGTATGGAAAAAAAGTACGAGAATATATCCGCTAAGTACTGTACGTTGCTCTGGATAAGAGCGTCTGGTAAATGACTACAATATAAATGGACATTGAACTGTCACAGTGTGATCCAAGCCCCCAGTGGTGGATGTGTCTTTGCTGACTCAATTAATGTTTTCAACCAGAGAGGAGTACTGAGGGGAACTAGGTCCTCTTCAGAGACAGTGTGAGATACTGACCATGGGTCCGTAACCACCGTATGTGCCTCTACACTGTCCATACTACAACCCACATAGTGCTTCATTCTCTTCCTATTCACCAGGAGTATGGGGTGATTTTAGGCCCTGTTGCCTAGCTTAGCGTCTCACCACTGACTGACAATATTAACAGAGTAGGACTTCACAGAGAGAAGCCATTAAGAAAGTTTTTTTTTTTAAAGGGTCTCATTCAACCAGCTCCACTGGACTTCTGAACTTAACAAAGACTGTGTGTCTATGGTGTTTCAATGCTTTTACTGCATGTGGTCAGCATAGGTAGGCCTACTGTAGGTCACACAAAATAATACAAAAAAGCATTCATATACTGTACAAACACTGTGCAAATGCAGTCACAAAGACACACACACACGCACACCGTATCTGCCTCTACCACCATATCTGCGAAACTGAACCACTCCAAACTACATTATACTCAGCTATACCGGAGAGAGAGAGAGAGAAAGAGAGAGAGAGAGAGAGAGAGAGGGTGAGAGAGAGAGAGAGAGAGAGAGAGAGAGAGAGAGAGAGAGAGAGAGAGAGAGAGAGAGAGAGAGAGAGAGAGAGAGAGAGAGAGAGAGAGAGAGAGAGAGAGAGAGAGAGAGAGAGAGAGAGAGTGAGAGAGGTTGGAGAGAGAGAGAGGAGAGAGAGAGAGAGAGAGAGAGAGAGAGAGAGAGAGAGAGAGAGAGAGAGAGAGAGAGAGAGGGTGAGAGAGAGACAGAGATATAGAGGGTGAGAGAGGGAAAGAGAGAGAGAGAGAGAGAGAGAGAGAGAGAGAGAGAGGGTGGGTGGGAGAGAGAGAGACAGAGAGGGGAGAGAGAGAGAGAGAGAGAGAGAGAGAGAGAGAGAGAGAGAGAGAGAGACAGAGAGGGTGAGAGAGAGAGAGAGAGAGAGAGAGAGAGAGAGAGAGAGAGAGAGAGAGAGAGAGCGAGCGAGAGGAAGAGAGAGAGAGGTAGAGAGAGAGAGAGAGAGAGAGAGAGAGAGAGAGAGAGAGAGAGAGAGAGAGAGAGAGAGAGAGAGAGAGAGAGACTATTCAGCCTCTTTCTATACATCATGCAGTTTTCATGACAGCTCCACAACACGACATCAAATCAAATCAAATAAAGCTTTATTTATACAGCACATTTCAGACATTGAATGCAACGCTTCACAGGAAAAAACTAATAAAAACAATGAAAATAAAAACATAAATATTTACTACACAACAAACAAAAGAATAACAATAAAAACTGAAAGACTAAAAAGCTCCCTGAGGAAAAGCAAAGCTAAAAAGGTGTGCTTTAAGATCTCTTTTAAAAATGTCCACAGTTTTGGCCCCCCTCAGGTTCTCTGGCAGGCTATTCCAGAGGCTGGGGGCATAGTAACTAAAGGATGCTAATCTCCATGCCTCTTGGTCCTAGGCTTTGGGATAGTTAAAAGGCCAGTGCCAGAGGACCTTAGGGACCTATTGGGTACATAACTTAAAAGCATGTCTGACATGTATAGTGGTGCTCAATCGTGGATTGATTTAAAAACCAATAGACAAATCTTACAATGAATTCTAAAACTCACAGGCAGCCAGTGCAGAGACCTTAAAACCGGTGTAATGTGTGCTCTCCATCTGGTCTTGGTCAGTACCCGTGCTGCAGCATTCTGTATGTTTTGCAGTTGACCAATGGCTTTCTTGGGTAGATCAGACAGGAGAGCATTACAGTAGTCAAGCCTGCTTGTAATAAAAGCATGGATGAGTCTCTCTGTATCAGCCTGAGAGAGAAACGGCCACACCTTGGCAATGTTCCTCAGGTGGCAGACATGACAGAATGTTTATTTTGAACATACTAAATGCTGTGCTAGTACGTACATTGAAATGCACTGAGACACTACAGACACTTCTCCAGATAAGATGCCTTCAGTCTGTAGCTGAATGTGACTTAAATGTGGCAGAATGTAACTGTCATTTTAGGTGCCTCCTGAGCCATTTAGCATTGTGTTCATTTGGAACACGGATCACCATTGAAACTCATAGCCATTTAGCATTGTGTTCATTTGGAACACGGATCACCATAGAAACTCATTGCCATTTAGCATTGTGTTCATTTGGAACACGGATCACCATAGAAACTCATTGCCATTTAGCATTGTGTTCATTTGGAACACGGATCACCATAGAAACTCATAGCCATTTAGCATTGTGTTCATTTGGAACACGGATCACCATAGAAACTCATTGCCATTTAGCATTGTGTTCATTTGGAACACGGATCACCATAGAAACTGATAGCCATATAGCATTGTGTTCATTTGGAACACGGATCACCATAGAAACTCATAGCCATTTAGCATTGTGTTCATTTGGAACACGGATCACCATAGAAACTCATAGCCATTTAGCATTGTGTTCATTTGGAGCACGGATCACCATAGAAACTCATAGCCATTTAGCATTGTGTTCAATTGGAGCACGGACCACCATAGAAACTCATAGCCATTTAGCATTGTGTTCATTTGGAGCACAGATCACCATGGAAACTCATATCCATTTAGCATTGTGTTCAATTGGAGCATGGATCATCATAGAAATTCATAGCCATTTAGCATTGTGTTCATTTGGAGTACAGATCACCATAGAAACTCATAGCCATTTAGCATTGTGTTCATTTGGAGCACAGATCACCATAGAAACTCATAGCCATTTAGCATTGTGTTCATTTGGAGCACAGATCACCATAGAAATGCATAGCCATTGTGTTAATTTGGAGTACAGATCACCATAGAAACTCATTGCCATTTAGCATTGTGTTCATTTGAAGCACGGATCACCATAGAAACTCATAGCCATTTAGCATTGTGTACATTTGGAGCACGGATCACCATAGAAACTCATAGCCATTTAGCATTGTGTTCATTTGAAGCACGGATCACCATAGAAACTCATAGCCATTTAGCATTGTGTACATTTGGAGCACGGATCACCATAGAAACTCATAGCCATTTAGCATTGTGTTCATCTGGAGCACGGATCACCATAGAAACTCATAGCCATTTTGCATTGTGTTCATTTGGAGCACGGATCACCATAGAAACTCATAGCCATTAGCCGTAATGAGAAGCCTGGAGGTTTTGCAGGTGCTGTTGTTGTTGGTATTGTGTTGTAGTTCTCCTTACATGGGGGGACCTAATTGTTGTGTGTCATAGGAAAATGTGAACAGATGGATGTTTGTTTGGGGGAGAGAGAGCGAGAGAGGGAGAGAAACAGGGGGAAAAGGGGAGAGAGAGTGAGAGAGAGAGAGAGAGAGAGAGAGAGAGTGCGTGAGTGAGAGACAGTAAATCTCAGTAAGACAAAAATAATGGTGTTCCAAAAAAGGTCCAGTTGCCAGGACCACAAATACAAATTCCATCTAGACACCATTGCCCTAGAGCACACAAAAAACTATACATACCTCGTCCTAAACATCAGCGCCACAGGTAACTTCCACAAAGCTGTGAACGATCTGAGAGACAAGGCAAGAAGGGCCTTCTATGCCATCAAAAGGAACATAAAATGATACATACCAATTACGATCTTGCTAAAAATACTTGAATCAGTTATAGAACCCATTGCCCTTTATGGTTGTGAGGTCTGGGGTCTGCTCACCAACCAAGAATTCACAAAATAGGACAAACACCAAATTGAGACTCTGCATGCATAATTCTGCAAACATATCCTCAGTGTACAACGAAAAACACCAAATAATGCATGCAGAGCAGAATTAGGCCGATACCCGCTAATGATCAAAATCCAGAAAAGAGCCGTTAAATTCTATAACCACTTAAAAGGAAGCGATTCCCAAACCTTCCATAACAAAGCCAGTTTATGTGAGCCATGACCAGCCTTTCAAAGCATTTCATGGCTAAAGATGTGAGCGCTATGGGGAGATAGTCATTTAGGCAGGTTACATTGGCGTTCTAGGGCACAGGGACTATGGTGGTCTGCTTGAAACATTAAGTATTACACACTGGGTCAGGGAGAGGTTGAAAATGTCAATGAAGACACTTGCTAGCTAGTCAGTGCATGCTCTGTGTACGCATCCCGGTAATCTTTCGTAGTATAATGTGCCAATAAACACCCAACCCAACAGAATGTCACTCCACCCTTCAGAAACTCTTTGGTTTAGCCTCCCCCTGGGGATTTGGTTTGCTAAACAAACATTACAGGAACCGCTGTGACTCGGGGGATTAGCCTAATGTGTTCTGGTGTTGAGCAAAGTGATATGCTGCATTAATTGTCCCCTAAATTGAACATGCTGCTAGTTTATCTCCAAATCTCCTGATCTGCCTTAATCTCTGTCGCATTAAATCAATCAACAACAACAACAAAAAAGCTACAAAGACAGCTACTTAGGCTGTTTGGTGGCTGTTTCATCGGCAAGGTAATTTATTTGCTAATTAGCAATGATTAAAGCACATGCTTCTGTAAGCTGTGATTAGCATCTGTAAACGCTGATGAAATTCCCCCAAAATTCTCAAAGACAGAGATGAGTTTAGTTGTTCTCTTTGATATGGAACGTACACTACATACGTGGAGGAAGTCTGTTGGAATGTATCCCATAGGAAAACAATAGGGTTGGAGTCAATTACATTTCAATTCCAGTCAATTCAGAAATTATACCAAATTCCAATTCCAAATGTTCCTCATTGAAAAGCATTAAAGAGAATTGGAATTAGAATTTCAGTGTATTTCCTGAATTGCTGGAATTTAAATAGATTGACTCTAACCCTGGAAAACACCAGTGTAGGCATACATTCAATCCCTCTCTGGCTACAATATAGTACAGGAACATTTTGACTGGTTAGTCGGCCATTGTTATACTGCATTACCCATGTACCCGGAGGACATGATAAAACCTGAATGGAACTCTTTAGGTCTGCAGTATGGAGGCGTGTTTGACTGCTCTTGAAGAACTACCCCCAACACTCTAGCGTTATAACTCAACAACATGTGAGTACCATTACCAGAGTAACAATGGACCTATCTTCCCTCCCCTCCTCCATCTCATCCTTCCATCTTCCATTTGTTTATTATGAAAGAGGGAGGGAATGATCTTGATGAGTGATGTTGGAGTGCTTCCAGTAGGTACAGTATACATTACAGAGAGGAAGTGAGAATCTCGCAGTGGGAATATTGATTAATTACCATAAGACCAATCACAGCGCACGGTAACACATACACACGTACTCACTCACGCACGCACACACACACACACACACACACACACACGGTTCAGCGTTTTTACATGTAGTAGATTGCCAGCTTGGGCCCCCATGGCGGAGAAGCCTACTGTACAATATGTTTGAAGCTGATATTGAAAGGTAGACTGTATGACATGGAAAGGTGACTGTTGGAATATGTCAGCTCGGGACTGTAAAATAAAAGAGAGAATTGTCTTACCTGATATTGTGGAACACGAGGAGCAAGACATCAAAAAGAAGAAAGATAAGATGATTAGTTAAGAAATCATCCATTTATAATAATAATAATATGCCATTTAGCAGACGCTTTTATCCAAAGCGACTTACAGTCATGAGTGCATACATTTTTGTGTATGGGTGGTCCCGGGGATCGAACCCACTACCTTGGCGTTACAAGCGCCGTGCTCTACCAGCTGAGCTACAGAGGACCACGTAAATTAATTAACAAATCATCCATTTAGGAAATGAATGAACAAATCATCCATTTAGGAAATTAACAAATCATCCATTTAGGGTATTAACAAATTATCCATTTAGGAAATTAATTAACAAATCATCCATTTAGGAAATTAATTAACAAATCATCCATTTAGGAAATGAATGAACAAATCATCCATTTAGGAAATTAACAAATCATCCATTTAGGGTATTAACAAATTATCCATTTAGGAAATTAATTAACAAATCATCCATTTAGGAAATTAATTAACAAATCATCCATTTAGGAAATTAATTAACAAATCATCCATTTAGGAAATTAGCCATATGTTCAACTTAAAGGAAAAAGTGAATAACAACAGGCCCTTTCAAATTGTCAGGTAACACTGCAACCCTGAACATTAGCATAAACACCTTCAAATCCTTGAAAGAGAGACCTTTGCTTAGCTCAATGAGCCCTACATCTTATGTCTGATGTCATTAAGTCATTATGACCATTTAGGAAAGGGGCAATGAAGGGCCACACGAGGCAGCACACTCCATTACATAGGGCCACATTACAGTGGTGGTCGGTGTCGTTTAAGATGAGGTAGGACGATTATTTTTTATGAGCATGGGCTTTTTTCTATTACAGCATATTGGATGACTGTAATTCATATTCCATTCGTCAGCTCAATGTAACGTCAATAGGTTTAGGCTACTAAATGATACTCCAATTTTCCCTATACCCATCATGAGGATGTTACAACCTAGCCTATGAATGAAAGTTTACAACATTTGCTAGGTGCACAGGTCGAGAGAAATTTGAGTAATCAAGGTGACAGACATTGACACTATCAATACCGCCTTGCACACTCTTGCCTGCATCTAGCTGATCTAGGGTGTAATCATTAGACCAACAGTTGCAAACAATAGTTTTTGTTGAAAGTAACGTTTTTCAACAGAATTGGCGGAATGAATACACCCCTGATCACATGCAAACACAGTTCACTTTCATAGCAGGCACATACATACAGCATGATCCCTTTCATCGTTGTATAATTTATTCTCGCATCTATGCGCTCTGCTGCTCTCACCTTTTCCCTTCGCTTGTGGACTTCAGTGCACAACACATCAGCTGTCCAAGCCAAACCTTCATATCATAACCGCTACACACAGCCTACATAATTGTCACCATAGTATAACGTCATAGTCAACATAGCTACTGGAACTAACATGTTAGTAAACCCACTACAATCATGCAGTACAGTGTACAGTCAGCAAGGAGTTTAGTAGTTAAAAAGACAGGCCCCGGTGGCAATTCATTAATAAAACAAAAGCTTACCTTGACTTGGAAGAGTTCCAGTGTCGGATAGCCATAGCCAGCTAGCTAACATAGCATTCCTCTCTGTTTGAGCTGGGTGTTTGAATAGGCTAAACTAGCTAGCTGCATTCACTAGCTAAGTAAGTGAAAGTGAAAAAAATATTAAACACAGCTGGCTCTCTCTCTCTCTCTCGCTTCTCCTTCATTTTTGAAGAAATTAATTTGTTTGAGAAATCTCTCTGAGTCAACTACTCACCACATTGTATGCACTGCAGTGCTAGCTAGCTGTAGCTTATGCATTCAGTACTAGATTCATTCTCTGATCCTTTGATTGGGTGGACAACATGTCAGTTCATGCTGCAAGAGCTCTGATAGGTTGGAGGACGTCCTCCAGAAGTTGTCATAATTGCTATGTAAGTCTATGGAAGGGGGTGAGAACCATGAGCCTCCTAGGTCAATGTACCCAGAGGAGGACGGAAACTAGCTGTCCTCAGGCTACACCATGGTGCTATCCTACAGAGTGCTGTTGAGGCTACTGTAGACCTTCATTGCAAAATAGTGTGTTTTAATCAATTATTTGGTGACGTGAATATACAGTATTTAGTGTAGTTTTATCTAAAAATGATAACCTAAGTTTCACTATTTACATTTTTCTGAAATTCACTGAGGAGGATGGTCCTCCCCTTCCTCCACTGAGGAGCCTCCACTGCCACATTACTACATTCTCCCCAATGTCCTTCAGAGCTATGAGACCTGAGGAACCCAATAGCCTTCATGTGTCTGTTGTCTAATATCGTAAATGAGGTAGATGGCAGAGGGTGGGGTTATGTATTGGATGAGGTGATTCCCCCCTTCCCCTCTCCTCCCCCCTCTCCTCCCCTCACAATGCACAATAAAGCGCTTTAAGCTATTGGAAAAGTGCTACATAGGTCTAATTCATTATGATTAGAACCATAAAGCCACAGCATTAATCATACCACTAGCAATATACTGTAGGTCCAATTCATTACTGTTATTACCAAAGGTGAAGAAATGCTTTCATATTCAGAAGGAACCTCCTACAGTGACAGATCGGGGTTGCGTAAGAAGCCAGTCACAGAGCCATACAGGCGATGTGAGCCCATAAAGAGAGAGCATCATTCTCCTGATGAGAATTTATCACTGTAAGTGTCGTGTGTAGATAACAACCAATGGGGGATGAGACACACGACGTATGACTCAACTAGATGACGCTGCTACCCCTCTCTCTACATTTCTCACTTCTCTCTTTCTCTTGCCATCTCCATCTTCCTCTCTCTCTCGCTTGCTCGCAAGCGCGCGCACCACACACACACACACACACATCCTCTTTCAGTGAGATGGATCTATTTATTATTATGACTGGTTTCTGTTTAGCTTTGGCTGTTGTTCTGACGTCTCTTTGTTTTGGGTGTGTTTGTGAGATAGGGAGATGAGATGACAGGGGGATAAATCCCTGAAGAAGAGGAGTGATGAGATGACAGGGGGATAAATCCCCGAAGAAGAGGAGTGATGAGATGACAGGGGGATAAATCCCTGAAGAAGAGGAGTGATGAGATGACAGGGGGATAAATCCCTGAAGAGGAGGAGTGATGGGGTGACAGGGGGATAAATCCCTGAAAAGGAGGAGTGATAAGATAACAGGGGATAAATCCCTGAAGAGGAGTAATGAGATAACAGGGGGATAAATCCCTGAAGAGGAGCGGCGATGGGGTGACAGAGGGATAAATCCATGAAGAGGAGCGGCGATGGGGTGACAGAGGGATAAATCCCTGAAGAAGAGGAGTGTGTCAAATGAGAAACAGAGAAGGCGGCAGGCATAATATTTTGTATACAGCTTGTATCGTTGTTGTTCTAAACCCACTGCCCTCAAGTCGTCTTGACGTCGTCAATTTCGCAAAGGGAGTGCTCCTAATCTTAGTTTCCAGAAAAACGCATGTCAAAAATGTTATAAATTGATTTGCATCTTAATGAGGGAAATAAGTAATCAGAAAGATTTCTGGCTCCCAGGTGTCTTTTATACAGGTAACGAGCTGAGATTAGGAGCACACTCTTAAAGGGAGTGCTCCTAATCTCAGTTTGTTACCTGTATAAAAGACACCTGTCCACAGAAGCAATCAATCAATCAGATTCCAAACTCTCCACCATGGCCAAGACTAAAGAGCTCTCAAGGATGTCAGGGACAAGATTGTAGACCTACACAAGGCTGGAATGGGCTACAAGACCATCGCCAAGCAGCTTGGTGAGAAGGTGACAACAGTTGGTGCGATTATTCGCAAATGGAAGAAACACAAAATAACTGTCAATCTCCCTCGGCCTGGGGCTCCATGCAAGATCTCACCTCGTGGAGTTGCAATGATCATGAGAATGGTGAAGAATCAGCCAAGAACTACACGGGAGGATCTTGTCAATGATCTCAAGGCAGCTGGGACCATAGTCACCAAGAAAACAATTGGTAACACACTACGCCGTGAAGGACTGAAATCCTGCAGCGCCCGCAAGGTCCCCCTGCTCAAGAAAGCACATATACAGGCCCGTCTGAAGTTTGCCAATGAACATCTGAATGATTCAGAGGAGAACTGGGTGAAAGTGTTGTGGTCAGATGAGACCAAAATGGAGCTCTTTGGCATCAACTCAACTCGCCGTGTTTGGAGGAGGAGGAATGCTGCCTATGACCCCAAGAACACCATCCCCACCGACAAACATGGAGGTGGAAACATTATGCTTTGGGGGTGTTTTTCTGCTAAGGGGACAGGACAACTTCACCGCATCAAAGGGACGATGGACAGGGTCATGTACCGTCAAATCTTGAGTGAGAACCTCCTTCCCTCAGCCAGGGCATTGAAAATGCGTCGTGGATGGGTATTCCAGCATGACAATGACCCAAAACACACGGCCAAGGCAACAAAGGAGTGGCTCAAGAAGAAGCACATTAAGGTCCTGGAGTGGCCTAGCCAGTCTCCAGACCTTAATCCCATAGAAAATCTGTGGAGGGAGCTGAAGGTTCGAGTTGCCAAATGTCAGCCTCGTAACCTTAATGACTTGGAGAAGATCTGCGAAGAGGAGTGGGACAAAATACCTCCTGAGATGTGTGCAAACCTGGTGGCCAACTACAAGAAATGTCTGACCTCTGTGATTGCCAACAAGGGTTTTGCCACCAAGTACTAAGTCATGTTTTGCAGAGGGGTCAAATACTTATTTCCCTCATTAAAATGCAAATCAATTTATAACATTTTTGACATGCGTTTTTCTGGATTTTTTGTTGTTGTTATTCTGTCTCTCACTGTTCAAATAAACCTACCATTAAAATTATAGACTGATCATGTCTTTGTCAGTGGGCAAACGTACAAAATCAGCAGGGGATGAAATACTTTTTTCCCTCACTGTACCTAGTTTAAATATCAACAGTACTGCCACAGCAGCATGACATTTGATTAACACTTGATAACACATGATGTAGCTTACATCATCAATATTCGGTCTGGTTGGCTGATAGCCTCCACACAGCAGAACTTCATCATTTATTTCATAGCTACGGGAATGGTGCCGGAGGAGCTGCAGCTCCCCTGATGAATTCAAATATATTTGCCAAAGTTCTAGAATTACTGCTGTCTGTTCAGAAATAAATTATATAATTCAGAATAGCCTCCCACTGGGCACTTACGTCAGTTCAACATCTAGTTTTGATTTACATTTGGTTCAACGTTATTATTTTGGCATTTTAAAATACAGAAATACATTTGCAAGTAGTCAGCTTGAACAGCAAACAACATTCTCAGTAACGGTTAAAGAAGCGTTTTACTTGCTATGACTGTGATATGTTGTTGTTTATCTACCTTAGTTGAATGCACTGACTGTAAGTCACTCTGGTTAAGAGTTTCTGCTAAATGACTCAAATGTACATGTACAGTGCCTTCAGAAAGTATTCATACCCCTTGACTTATTGGAATAATTTTGTATTTTGAAAATACAAATTACAACTCTCGAAAGTACAGTATCTTGTTAGAAAATACATTGGAGTGTAGTTCAGCCCAGTGTAATACAAATGACAAAATACTTGAAATACATATTTCAAATACATGTAGCAGAAACACTGCCCATCTCTGTGTGTAGCCCAATAACAAGGCATAGCCTACCTACAGTCGGGAACATGCGGCAATTCTGTCAGTGAACAGCATGCAGACAAAACAGGCCTTTAACACTATTTCAAATACAATCGTGTGAAAACACAGGTTGGAAATCAAATGGCTCCTGCTGAAAAGAGAAGACTAATCTGTCAGCTGTATGCTACCAAAATATTTTATAATCTTCCAAATAGGCCTGTTGAGCGAACATTGTTTAAGTAAAGCAAGACAGAGGTAGGCTTTTGGCATGAGTGCCTAGGCCATCTACAGTGAATGAGATTCGCATCATTGGGTGAGTCAGTGAAACTGGAAAGCTTTTTTTAGGACTATCATTTCCTCCTCATATCGTCGCCACAAATCTAGGCCTACTGTAGGCTATTGGTGATTCAAGACAAGGTCATTTTTATTGATCTCAGATTTTTAATTTGTCAGTGTCAAAGTAGCCTGTCATTTCGTTCATTTGTGCAGTATTAAAAAATATTCTGCCTAAGTCTCCAGTCATGTAAAATGAAGTAGAATTGCATGAAATGCGTTTATAAAAGGCAGAAATTCTTTACCGGACCACAGGCTACTACAAATTGTCCCCATGTGTGCAGCTTCTGTAAGCTCCTCTACTCTACTGCTCTATGCCACTATGCAAATAGGATGAGATGCATGCACTGCTTTATTATATAGGTAAACATTATCATGCAATCTGGTACCTCAGAGCTCCCCAGGTCACCCCCCTCTCGCGCTCACTTTTTGTTTCCCGACACCTCCCAATTTACAAATTAAGGACTGAACACAGGTAGTCTAGACTGAAGCTAACTACCACACACTAAAATATCCACACAAGCCACTACTAGCCAGCCAGCCAGATATCATGAGTTAGAAGATTATGAATATTAGGCTATATTAATGAAGTTATTATTTAAGAGCATTGAAGATAAATCACAATCAGTAAAAACATTATCGAACTAGCTAACTAGCAGATTTACATCAATCATCAACATTAATGGTCAGCTGATAGCCCGCTCTCTTTTCCCCATGTCAATGATATGTTTAGGAGCCAATAACTAGTCTGGTTTTACCGCTCTGTTTTCAATTAGACAGTAAAGACAAGGCTCAGGCTTTTATGTTCTCGGACGAGATAATAGACTGAGAGAATAGACGACAACTAAAAATAGCCCTTCAGAAAGTATTCATACCCCTTGACTTGTTCCACACTTTGTTGTGTTACAGCCTGAATTAAAAATGGATTAATTAGTATTTTTTTTCTCACCCATCTACACACAATACCCAATAACGACAAAGTGAAAACATATTTTTAGAAATGTTTGCAAATGTATTGAAAAATAAATACAGAAATATCAAATGTACATAAGCAATCAACCCCCTGGGTCAATACATGTTAAAATCACCTTTGGCAGCGATTACAGCTGTGAGGCTTTCTGGATAAGTCTCTAAGAGCTTTGCTAACCTGGATTGTACAATATTTGACCATTATTCTTACTAAAAATTATTCAAACTCTGTCAAGATCGTTGTTGATCATTGCTAGACAGCCATGTTCATGTCTTCCCATAGATTTTCAAGATGATTCAAGTCAAAACTGTAACTAGGCCACTCAGGAACATTCAATGTCATCTTGGTAAGCAACTCCAGTGTATATTTGGCCTTGTGTTTTAGGTTATTGTCCTGCTGAAAGTTGAATTTACCTCCCAGTGTCTGTTGGAAAGCAGACTAAACCAGGTTTTCCTCTACAATTTTTCCTTAGCTCTATTCCTTTTCTATTTATCCTAAAAAACTCCCTAGTCCTTGCCGATGACAAACATACCCATAATATGATGCAGCCACCACCATGCTTGAAAATATAAAGAGTGCTCACAGTGATGTGTTGTGTTGGATTTGCCCCAAACATAAAGCTTTGTGTTCAGGACATAAAGTCAATTTATTTGCCAATTTTTTTCAGTTTTACTTTAGTGCCTTATTGTAAACATGTTTTGGAATATTTGTATTCTGTACAGGCTTCCTTCTTTTCACTCTGTCATTTAGGTTAGTATTGTGGAGCAACTACAATGTTGTTGATCCATCCTCAGTTTTCTCCTATCACAGCCATTAACTCTGTAACTGTTTTAAAGTCACAATTGGCCTCATGGTGAAATCCCTGAGCGGTTTCCTTCTTCTCCGGCAATTGAGTTAGGAAGGATGCCTGTATCGTTGTAGTGACTGGGTGTATTGATACACCATCCAAAGTGTAATTAATAACTTCACCATACTCAAAGGGATATTCAATGTCTGTTTTTTATACCCATCTACCAATAGGTGCCCTACTTTGCGAGGCATTGGAAAACCTCCCTGGTCTTTGTGGTTTAATCTGTGTTTGAAATTCACTGCTCGACTGAGGGACCTTACAGATACAGTGCCTTCAAAAAGTATTCAGACCCCTTGACTTTTTCCACATTTTGTTACGTTACAGCCTTATTCAAAATGGATTAAATAAATACAAATCCTCAGCAATCTACACACAATACCGCATAATGACAAAGCAAAAACAGGTTTTTAGATAATTTAATTGATTGGAAATTATTTGGAAAGGCACACACCTGTGTATATAAGGTCCCACAGTTGACAGTGCATGTCAGAGCAAAAACCAAGCCATGAGTTCGAAGGAATTGTCCGTAGAGCTCCGAGACAGGATTGTGTCAAGGCACAGATCTGGGGAAGGACACCAAAACATTTCTGCAGCATTGAAGGTCCCCATGAACACAGTGGCCTCCATCATTCTTAAATTGAAGAAGTTTGGAATCACCAAGACTCTTCCTAGAGCTGGCCGCCCAGCCAAACTGAGCAACCGGGGGAGAAGGGCCTTGGTCAGGGAGGTGACCAAGAATCCTGATGGTCACTTTGACAGAGCTCTAGAGTTCCTCTGTGGAGATGTGAGAACCTTCCAGAAGGACAACCGTCTCTGCAGCACTCCACCAATCAGGCCTTTATGGTAGAGTGGCCAGACGGAAGCAACTCCTAGGTAAAAGGCACATGACAGCCCGCTTGGAGTTTGCAAAAAGGCACCTAAAGACTCTCAGACCATGAGAAACAAGATTCTCTAGTCTGATGAAACCAAGATTGAACTCTTTGTCCTGAATGCCAAGTGTCACGTCTGGAGGAAACCTGGCACCATCCCTACGGTGAAGCATGGTGGTGGCAGCATCATGCTGTGGGGATGTTTTTCAGTGGCAGGGACTGGGAGACTAGTCAGGAACGAGGCAAAGATGAACAGAGCAAAGTACAGAGAGATCTTTGATGAAAACCTGCTCCAGAGCGCTCAGGACCTCAGACTGGGGTGAAGGTTCACCTTCCAACAGCACAACGACCCTAAGCACACAACCAAGACAATGAAGGAGATGCTTCGGGACAGGTCTCTGAATATCCTTGAGTGGCCCAGCCAGAGCCCGGACTTGAACCCGATTGAACATCTCTGGAGAGACCTGAATATAGCTGTGCAGCAACGTTCCCCATCCAACCTGACAGAGCTTGAGAGGATCTGCAGAGAAGAATGGGAGAAACTCCCCAAATACAGGTGTGCCAACCTTGTAGCGTCATACCCAAGAAGACTTGAGGCTGTAATCGCTGCCAAAGGTGCTTCAACAAAGTACTGAGTAAAGGGTCAGTATACTTATGTAAATGTGATATTTCTGTTTATTTTCTTTTTATAAAAACTTGTTTTTGCTTTGTCATTATGGGGTATTGATGATTTCAACAATTTTAGAATAAGACTGTAACCTAACAAAATGTGGGAAAAGTCAAGGGGTCTGAATACGGCAGGTAGCTTAGAGGTTAAGAGCGTTGTGCCAGTAACCGAAAGGTTGCTGGTTCTAATCCCCGAGCCGACTAGGTGAAAAATCTGTCGATGTGCCCTTGAGCAAGGCACTTAACCCTAATTGCTCCTGTAAGTCGTTCTGGATAAGAGCGTCTGCTAAATGAAAAAACAATTCCGAAGGCACTGTAGGTGATGGCTACAGAGATCAGGTAGTCATTCAGAAAGCATGTTAAACCCTATTATTGCACACAGAGTGAGTCCATGAAACTTGTTAAGCACATTTTTACTCCTCAATTTATTTAGGCTTGCCTTAACTAAAGGGGTTGAATCCTTATTGACTCAAGACATATCAGCTTTTCATTTGTAATTCATTTGTAAAAATCATCTAAAAACATAATTCCACTTCTCAATCTCAATGTATCCATTTTAAATGCAGGCTGTAGCACAACAAAATGTGGAAAAAGTTAAGGGGTGTGAATACTTTCTTAAGGCACTGTGTTCATTCATCTGAGATTATTTACAGTATTCACCAAAAAATGCTGCCACGACCGGGCTGCCTGATCAAGAAAAAGAGGATTGTGGGCCACATGGAGGCAGATTAAGCTCTGGCCCCAGTGTAATTCTCACAGGATGGGTTCACCCAGGGTTCACTGCCACCCTCCGTCTGTCTCCCTCCATCTCTCTCTCCCTCTTTCTCACCCCGTCCCCAGCCTCCATCTCTCTCTCTCCCTCTCGCTCTCCCCATCCCCAGCATAACAAGGCATGCACTGTGCTGAAATATTAAACAAAACACATCAGCCACTTGCCCTTAAAAAACCCTGTAACACAGAGTCTTGTACTCTTTATCCCCCACTCTCGCTCTCTCGCTCTCTCGCTCTCTCCTTGTCCCTTCCTCTCTCTCAACACTTTCAGCATCTATCACACACTGGAATCAAACACTTTTTCCGTGCTAGAAGGGTAAGATTAAAATAATGTGTATTTGTTTTTTTTGTGTTCCCAGTTGATGTACAGTATGTTTGAATCCCCCAAAATGTCAACTTGTCAAATGCTATATTCGTTGTAAGGTATTTACTGCAAAATATTTTGATTGTATTGCTGCTACGTTACGAAATGGCCTAGACCCGAGCATACAACATTCTACTGACAAACTCTAACCTCTGCCAATACTCTCTAGATGACCTTTTAGACAGCACTAAGATGTCTGTCACTGGGAAGTGAAGACATTTTCAATCACGGAGATATAAACGTAAGACGACTCATTTCAGGAGTTGAAGACAAATGAGAAGGTACAGCCTCAACCACTTTACCCTTTTGGCATGGTAACAGAGGCTCTTCTAAAAAAGTGTGAGAACCACATTACACCCCATTCACAACAGGCAGTGGGGGAGCCAAGGGCCTGCATAATGTGTGCAGACAACAAACAAGCCATTAATCTATAACCTGGCAGGCATAGCCGCCTATAAATTGCTGTCATATGAGGTATGTTCAAGTGGCGCCAACCAATTTGAACTGTCAACTCCAACTCGTAAACAGGCGCTAACCTATATTGTGTGTGTGTCACCATACCGATTGAGCGGGCAAAAAACTTTTACAAGGGCTAGAGTTGAAGCTTTTCTGGTGTGCCTGTCTTTGAAGGGGGGAAATGGGGACCAGATTGAGGAGAGAGAGAAAGAGGGAGAGAAGAGAGAGAGAGAGAGAGAGAGAGAGAAGAAACAAATAAAATAAAATAAAACGTGAAAAGAACATGTGGTTTTCGGACAAGTGTGATGTTTCACATGAATTTTTCACATGTGAACAAATCACGTGAAAAATGTAACGTGAGGAAAAACAGATGTGCAGTTCCACATGACTCAGACACGTGGTTTCCCAACATTTCATACGTGATATTACACATTTCACGTGTGCTTTTGTAGCTGGCGGGATCCGAATCCGGGTCTTCCACAGGAGAAGGCAATATCTTGACCATTCGACCAAGAGGGCCAGCACTAACTTTGAAGTTGCAGGCGGGGCTACCTCATTACGTGACCATGAACAACCATGACCGACTCATGTCCACTACACATGTGCATTTTCACTTTAATGTCAAACAATGAAAACATTCATCGAGTTTATCGCAAGATTTGCTGTGAATTAATCACGATTAATCACAAATTCATAATTTGCTCAAATTGAGCTGTAATTTATGTTTGATGTTTTCTGTGTATTTTTAAACAATGCGATAAAAAAAAGATTTAGTGCACTACAACTGCAAAAAAGTTAACTTGCTAATTTTAACACGTTAAACTGGATAGATAGGGAGACATGGAGCGCTAGCTTCTCTGTTCTTTTCACTGGGCTTCTTCCAACGCTCACTGACCAACGTATGAATAAGAGAGGTATGCGCCTGCAACAGTAACAATCTGAATGGATGGCTCAGAAATAAACAAGTATTATTTTATTACAGTTTTTTGCCTATTGCTTACACACTTTTTGCTGAATTTGGCTCATTATGTCAAAACTCAACACACAAGCCAATCAGACATAGCACTTGGAGATTAACAACTCACATATATGCCAAAATGAAACACTGCAATCAAAAGTTAACACTCCTTTCTAAAAATGAAATTCGTGCAACAAAACCATACACACAAGCAACATTTGAATGACTCTTTCATTACATTTTACATTTTAGTCATTTAGCAGACACTCTTATCCAGAGCGACTTACAGTTAGTGAATACATATATATATTTTTTTATACTGGCCCCCCGTGGGAATTGAACCCACAACCCTGGCGTTGCAAACGCCATGCTCTATCAACTGAGCTACATCCCTGCCGGCCATTCCCTCCCCTACCCTGGACGACGCTGGGCCAATTGTGCGCCACCCATGAGTCTCCCGGTCGCGGCCGGCTGCGACAAAGCCTGGATTCGAACCAGGATCTCTAGTGGCACAGTTAGCACTGCGATGCAGTGCCTTAGACCACTGCGCCACTACTTCTTTCATATCACCAGCAACACACTGATGGGCTTTATATAAAACACGGCAGTCTTTGTGTTTCTATTTTTATTGTCATTTTATTGTCATTGTCTTCTGTAAAACTCAAAAGTAGAACTTTTTACAAAAAAACAAACATTCTTACAGAAATTCTTAACATCAAA
Organism: Coregonus lavaretus; assembly: GCF_964263955.1. Lineage (NCBI taxonomy): Eukaryota > Metazoa > Chordata > Actinopteri > Salmoniformes > Salmonidae > Coregonus > Coregonus lavaretus. The sequence goes on along the minus strand of NW_028162945.1, from coordinate 16,201 downwards.
TTTAGCAACAAAACAAAAGTAAAAAAACAAAACAATTACTGGATAAATTGCTATTGGGGGAAAAAACATGTACTTGTTTTGTGTGTGTGCGTGTGCGTGTGTGTGGTGAGGGGCGGGGGGGGCGTATGGATCACGCCTTCTGTTCGGATCTGGCCACAAGATCTCGTCAACATCACAGGCGATGTCCTCGCGGGCTAGGCATCGGGGAAAATATCGCCTTGTGTGCCGAATCCACCCTTGGATTGATCCCACCTCAATGTCTCCACATGTGCATGTGGTTGCCGATCATATACTTTCCACCGCCACGCTGAAAATAATTCCTCGATTGCATTTAGAAAGGGGCTGTAAGGGGGCAGGTATAAAACTGTGAAATTATTATGGTTGTTGAACCAATCTCGGACCAGAGCAGCCTGGTGGAAACTACCATTATCCCAGATGACAACAAACCTGGGCTGCTGTGGTCTGTCCTGCACAACTGCATGTAGTGCATCTAGAAATGCAATGATCTGTCCTGTATTGTAGGGACCTAGAGTGGCATGATGATGCAGGACTCCTTGGACACTAATTGCAGCACACAAGGTGATATTTCCCCCACGCTGCCCAGGGACATTTACAACAGCCCTTTGTCCCAACTACGTTACGGCCCCGACGCCTGATTTTGGCCAGATTGAAGCCTGCCTCATCCACGTAGATGAACTAATGCGGCAGTTCGGCGGCATCAAACTCCAGAACTGTCTGTAACAGAAAATATTGAATAGTGTTACTGAAAACACATACAGTAACTACAATGTCTATATTTTCACACAAGTAGGGGCTGGGTTGGGTGAGTATAGACAAAAACTACAAGCTACAGGCAGGGCAGGTGGCAGTATAAACCCTCATTCCCACATCACAATATATAGTATGTAAAGTAAAGTGACACATACCTGCACATAATCATGGCGCAGATCCTTGACCCTGACACTGTTCCTCTCAAATGGCACCCTGTACAGCTGCTTCATTCTGAAGTTATGTTTCTGTAGGATGCGACTTAGTGTAGAAATGCTGACCCTGTTGATATTGTTGAATTCATTTCCATTTGCAATTATGCGTTGTTGCAACTCACGAAGTCGGATTGTATTATTTTCTCGCACCATTTCAATGATGGCAAGCTCTTGTTGTTGAGTGAAGAGCCGTTCCCTTCCACCTTGAGGAGGTCGTCCAACCATTATGTAGAAAATGCCACCACAAGATGTCATTGGTTAGGTTATTTTTCACATACTGTCCTTTCAAACTGTACACAGTACTGCAACATCACAATGGTATTCCTTTACATATACAGTACTTCACAGCACTACCCATTTTTGTATAGTATAGTTAGTACAGTAATACTGTAATATGATACAGACTCATGTGACACATACAGTAGGTACAGTCTGGAGTAGAAACTTGAAGATATACCTGTTCTCCAGTCGGAATGTCCTTATTATCGATGTTACTGTGTAGCGACTGAGGTTAGGGTGGACTCTTTGCCCAGCCTCCCTCATGGACAGGCCATGATTTATCACATGGTCCACCAGAGTAGCCCTGATGTCATCTGATGCACGTCTCCGCACTGGTCCTCGTCCTCTTCCACTTCCTCTTCCACATCCGACTCCTCTCTCTCTCTTACTCTGACTCTCATTGCCTCCATGCTTGCAAAGTTCTAAAAATGGCTTACCTGAGGCCCATTTGTAGTGCTAAGGCTCAGACTGATTGGTGTTCTGTTTTCTGTGCAAGTGTTTTCAGGTGTGTATGTAAGTGCATACAATTGCCAGATGAGTTTTGCATTTTGAACAGAGTGTTTTTCCCAATGATAACAGGTGATTTCGTTTTTTGAACAAAGTGTCTAATGTAAGAAAACGTATGTAGTGTTTCGCAATAAGTGTGTTACAGAATTGCAAACAAAGTGCAATGTTGACATTGTGTTTAAGCTATGGTTACACTGTGTTTAAGGTATGCTACAAGGAGTTTAGGTATTGAGGCTTTGGTCTAAGCATTCGGTTTTAGTGTGTAAGCAATGGGCAAAAACTGTATACTCAGGTGGGCTAAGTTACCTTTTTACAGAATGGCATTACAGAATTTGCAATTGCTACTGCAACACATTAACACCACCTTTTCAAATGTGAGGAGAATAACACTATTTCACCACCACATGTGAACGTGTAACTGCAAATTTGAGTTTTTTTTTGTTGTTGTTGTAAGAGAACAACATCAAAGAGACATTCTTTCACATCAAAGTTCATCTCTCTGTCTCCAGTTAGAAAGTAAACGCCATGCAGGTCGATCAGACAATCCAAGATGGCCGCCGACTGTTCAACGTCTGGTCAACACACTGTAAGTGATGAGGTACTGATCCTAGCCAGGGACCATCAACTTGCCAGGGACCATCAGAGTCTAAAAATACCCTTCAAAAGAAAAACGTGTGCCTCTTCCATGCTATGAAGATTGTGGAAAAAGAAGACAAAATAAGAAGAGAGCAGAAGAAGAAATGAGTTGTTTCTGTACTACATTAGAAATCGGTAGAACTCCTATCTAATATGTTGGGATTTGAGAGGCATTTATTTTAGATTCCAATCGTTCATTTCATAGATCATCATTTCCATTTACTAGGAAGTCTACAAAGGAGGAAATTAGATCTGTGATAAGCGTTTGACAGTTTCCCCCAAAAAAACCTGTCTCCCCATACGCAAATATCACACAAATATCAATTTCCAAAGAGACACCTTTGAAATCTTTCTATAGAAAATGGATGAACGAATCTATTTTTCTTGTGGTGAATAAATATTTTTAATACATGTGTCACCAAAAGCTGCACTTAGAAAAAAAGGGTTCCAAAAGGGTTCTTCGGCTGTCCCCATAGGAGAACCCTTTTTGGTTCCAGGTAGAACCCTTTTTGGCTCCAGGTAGAACCCTTTTTGGTTCCAGGTAGAACTATTTTGGGTTCCATGTAGAACCCTCTGTGTAAAAGGTTCTACATGGAACTCAAAATGGTTCTACCTGGAACCAAAAAGGGTTCTTCAAAGGGTTCTCCTATGAGAACAGCTGAATAATCCTTTTTTTCTAAGAGTGTGAAATAAAAGCTGTTCAGTGACGATCCCAAACTCAGCACCTCTCAACATGCAACATAACCACCGCTGCTTTGATCACACACTGGGATGGATCGTCATGGCGATGGTTGTGGGAGTAATCTCCATCTCAGCTAAAACTCAGGCTGTATACTGTAATCATGGTAGGGTCAAAGTGACGTAAATCATACCCCGTTTTACAATGACAGATTTAGGTTCATACTGTAATTTGAGTTAACAAATGTGAATCTCGTAGGAAGTTGATTTGGCCCACAAGAAGTAGATGGACAGCTGTGTGGTGAAGTGGTTAGGTGGTCAGGTTGAGCCCATGGTGAAGCCTACTGTGACAAGAAGAGGATAGACAACATCTAGTGTAATGGTTAGGGCAGCATGGTTGGGATTATGGTGATATTTTGTTTCATATTCAGTATGGAGGAAAAATTAGCCCCTCTGTTTAAAAAGTTTCAAAATGTGTCCATTTGTTTTCAAGGCATAAACATTGAATATGAAAATATTTTAATATGCATATCTAATCTAGGCTATAATTAGACCTTACAGATCGTTGTCTTGCGCTAAAAACAAAACAACAACGGCAGAGAGAATTAATCACGTTGCTAATGCTTTCAGTGAACCCTATAAACACAACCTAATGAAGACATGTTGATTTAATGAGCTGTGGCTTCATCTTGTACTGCTTCTACAGCTGATTAATACGACTGTGTGTGTGTGTGTGAATATGTGTGTGTGTGTGTGTGTGTGTGTGACCTGTCTCCGTTTTCTGATTAATAGGAGTGTGTAGTCCTACTGTGGCTAATGGCCGATGACTCAGCCCAGACTTGTTCTATTCTTATGATTTGTTTAAACCCTGTTATAATAGTCTATGCTTGTGCTTCTTTCTCTAGGCATCCATCAAGAGTACATGATGATGAGGAGTATAGCCTAGTGCTTCACAGTACAGATGTAGGATCCTAATTTGATCACTGCACAGCAGGAAATGCAAACTTTTAGTGAATTTGAGGTTTAGAAAAGGCTTCTAAAGTTTGTAATTTCCATTTTAATATGTCAGACTTGATTTGCCCTAATGAAAAATGTATCATCATCAACCCCTACATTATAATCCACATAATAATTCAAATTTCCTGTTGCTGCAGGATTATTTTCCTGCTGTAGCAGACTGGCTCAAATTAAGATCCTACATCTGTAAGTGCTGTACTTAAGATATGAACGTCCAACATTATAATATGCTACAACCAGGGTCATCCTGAATTATGTTTTTCTCTCTTGTTGGCATGATGCATGCAGTGCTGCATTCATTTCCTTAACAGAGAGCTGGCATTGTTGTGGAACACTTCAGGTGTATTTTATGTTGTTAAAGGCAGCACGGTTCATCTATTGGCATCTCAGTAAATGGCTATTGTTTTGTCAATAAAGAGAACATGTCAGCTTTACGGCAACCAAGGATGCACCAAGCGATGGCCGAACAAAGGAGAAAGGTAGCAAGATGCTCAACTGAGAGAAAACAAACACACACACCCGAGTAGGGCTGGTTCCAGGCATAAGTAACATAAGCAAGTCCCAAAAAATAAATATATACATTTTTTTAGGAGCTCAGTCGGGGTCTCAACTTACTATTGAGATTAAGAATAGTACAATACACCAGGTGCAATTTTTTCTCTTGTTATGTCAGTCCCTGACAGTCACTCAATTAGCCATGTCAGGTAACAATTTATAGACTGGTAGTTAGTCTAGCTAGCGATCTAAACTTGGGAGTAATCAATACCGAGGGCACGTGCCCAGGGGCCTTAACCCCCATTTATTTTGTTAGACATTCTCACTCTATATATATCATATTAGCATGGTATAAGTCATTACAAAATGTGTAGAATTCCAGGAAATTTGCTGTAAAACCGACCAAAAGAATGTCTCTGCCCCATGGCAAAATGTGTGGAATTGTAGAAACCTTGCTTTAAAGGTCCAATGAAGCCATTTTTCTCTCAATATCTAATAATTTCTGGGTAACCATTACAGTGCAATCGGAAAGTATTCAGACCTCTTCTTTCCCTCGATCCTGACTAGTCTCCCAGTCCCTGCCACTGAAAAACATCCCCACAGCATGATGCTGCCACCACCATGCTTCATCGTAGGGATGGTGCCAGGTTTCCTTCAGATGTGACGCTTGGCATTCAGGCCAAAGAGTTCAATATTGGTTTCATCAGACCAGAGAATCTTGTTTCTCATGGTCTGAGTCCTTTAGGTGCCTTTAGGTAAACTCCAAGTGGGCTGCCATGTGCCTTTTACAGAGGAATGGCTTCCGTCTGGCCACTCTACCATAAAGGCCTGATTGATGGAGTGCTGCAGAGATGGTTGTCCTTCTGGAAGGTTCTCCCATCTCCACAGAGGAACTCTGGAGCTCTGTCAGAGTGACCATTGGGTTCTTGGTCACCTCCCTGACCAAGGCCCTTCTCCCCCGATTGCTCAGTTTGGCCGGGCGGCCAGCTCTAGGAAGATTCTTGGTGGTTCCAAACTTCTTCCATTTAAGAATGATGGAGGCCACTGTGTTCTTGGGGACCTTCAATGCTGCAGAAATGTTTTGGTACCCTTCCCCACATCTGTGCCTCGACACAATCCTGTCTCGGAGCTCTACAGACAATTCCTTCGACCTCATGGCTTGGTTTTTGCTCTGACATGCACTGTCAACTGTGGGATAGATGTGTGCCTTTCCAAATCATGTACAGTCAATTGAATTTACCACATGTGGACTCCAATCAAGTTGTAGAAACATCTCAAGGTTGATCAATGGAAACAGGATGCACCTGAGCTCAATTTCGAGTCTCATAGCAAAGGATCTGAATACTTATGTAAATAAGGTATTTCTGTTTTATATTTGTAATACATTTGAAAAATATTCTAAAAACCTGTTTTCACTTTGTCATTATGGGTTATTTTGTGTAGATTGATTAGGAACATTTTGGATTTAATCCATTTTAGAATAAGGCTGTAACGTAACAAAATGTGGAAAAAGTCAAGGGGTCTGAATACTTTCTGAATGCACTGTAAGTACCTTACTGTGATTGTTTTCAATGAAAATTGTAAAAAATAAACAAAAATAGCTTCTTAGCAGTGTTGTGTTCGAGACCACCTAAAGCGAGACCAATTCAAGACCAAGACCGGAGCAAATCGAGTCTGAGTCAAGAATGAGACTGGAGGGGGGGTGAGACCGAGTCAAGACCGAGACTGGAGGGGGGGCGAGACCGAGTCAAGATCGAGACTGGAGGGGGGGGCGAGACCGAGTCAAGACCGAGACTGGAGGGGGGGCGAGACCGAGTCAAGACCGAGACTGGAGGGGGGGGCGAGACCGAGTCAAGACCGAGACTGGAGGGGGGGCGAGACCGAGTCAAGACCGAGACTGGAGGGGGGGCGAGACCGAGTCAAGACCGAGACTGGAGGGGGGGCGAGACCGAGTCAAGACCATGATTGTAATTTTGTCAAATCACCACCATAAGAAGACTTCAACATGTCCAGTATTTCTGTGTTCATATTTCGTAAAAACATATGGATTCTTTAGACATTCAAAATAGTGGAAAAATGCATGCTGAGGTAAAATATAGCCACTCTACAAATTATTAATATCCCAAACACAGTGGGGAACAATGGGCCTTCTATGCCTTAAGAGAAGGGCAATGGATTTATAAAATAATTATTATAATAAAATAATTATAAATATATTATTATTTTCCAAGATGTTCTGATTTAATCTCTTCAGTTTTTTGGAGAAAGGAACGGGTTAACACTGAAGAGAAAAAAAGATCCAATCATGATTTTTCTTGGCTGGTCTCTGGTGAGATAAATCTAGCTAGCTAAGTCAGCCATTGGCTAGGCCATCAGAAGCTAGATAAAGGCATCTGCCATTCAACTGTATTAGGGAAACATTTTGGAGTGACAATGGAATCAACCAATCACATTTTGACTTAATAATGGGACCGTTTTCACAACAACATATGGAAACTTCTACCTTCTTGAAGGCCAACAGGTCACTGTGCAATAGCGAGCAGTCGTTTTCCCTCTGTCTAGCTAGCTAGCTTTCGTTGTTGGCTAGTTTGCAGCGGCTGCAGCAGGTGTTATCAAAGAGGATGTTGTTGCTAATTTGTTAGCTTCTCTCTTTTCAAGAATAACTTTCAACAAGAAGTTAAGTTTCAAATGATCATCTGGTGAGTGGAACTGTGTTTTTTACTGCAACACGCTTGCTGTTGTTAGTCAACTCTTTGAAAATAAAATATGTGTGTGAAACATTTTAGCAACATGAAATCTTATTATAATCTGTGCATATACACCCCCAGGAAGAATATTACACTTTTTAAAACATTTTCTGACAAGCGACCACTGAAGATATGGTCATTTTCATGTTTTCATAAATCCTTACAATGTTTGGGAATTACGTATACTAAGGCATTTGTGAAAATTCTATAGCAGTATAGAGTGGGAAAGCGGCTGTGTGTTTGGACAATTAATAGACACTGCAGTAAATAAAAACGAATTAAAACATCTGTCTTGTCCAGGACCGGAGTCTACACAGACCGATGCGCTTTAGCTAATCAGAGCTACAGCAGGCCTTTATACAAACAAGCCATTTGCCATACGGGCCTGCCATCATTCACTTTGAACTGGACTGTGTGTTAACAGGCAGTTGCAACAGCGTGACTATAAATCATTAGAACGCATTCACCAAAAGCCACAAAATACACTTGAATGGATTTCTGCAAATATGTAAACACCACAGGAGTCCTCTTACATTTGGGAACTTTACAGTCCTAATGATCAAACAACAATGAAAAGGTAGGTTCTCTCTCCCTAAGTTATGCACATCAACAACAACAAGATCAACAACTAATGCTAGCCAGAGGAAGATGAGCTAAAATCTAACGAAGGAATTAGATAAACCCTCTCAAACTTTTTCAGCTAGTTGGCCGTCAAAATTGCACTGATAAATGATGGGGAATTGTAGTCTCCTTGTCCTTCTGCAGCTTGCCTGCCAATGCATGCTTATCCCAACCAAGCACCCAGCTAACTGGCTAAAGTTGACTAGCTTGCTAGCTAGCTACTTCCAGACACAAATGAGAGAACACCTCACTCTGACCATTTTATTCACCGTAGCAGAGCTGGTTAGGCAGTTTACATGTTATCTAGAGCATTCTTGACTAACTATTACTTTTTTTGCCTACGTTTACTAACATCGGTCATATTCAGCAGGTGTTGCGCATTCGTAAATTCATCAGTTGTTCTGCGCTCTGGCACACTCAGACGAGAGTGCTCTGAAATCGGAGTAGAAAGAGCAGCCAGAGTGAATTTGAGAACGTCAGAGATATGCTAACTGGATAACAGTCGTTCAAGTTCATGCTAGCTAACCAAATGATACCAACATCTCTAGCTGTGTATATCCACCAAAAAACAATATGAGGGGAAAAAGTCAGTCACTCACCCACTCCTCCAATGACATTACATCCTCCTAGCAGCTAGCTAGCTAGCTATTGAGCTAACATTAGGCTCTGTGTTTTTAGCCTGCTACATAAATAGATACGCTAGCCTATTAGCCACAGTTTGACTGACTTGTGATCATTGCCCTTGCTAGTTTGATTGTATTGACATTCCCAGCCTTAGTTACATTCGTCCGTTTTTGGTCCAGAATATTGAGTCATTGAAACTGAAACAGTCCATCCGGAATGGAGGCAGCAAACAATGTACCAGGCCAGTTGTGATTTACAACCTGATAGCAATATTTTTTTATTGGTGAATTATATTAATCATGCATTGAACTGTATCCATCTATTCTGCCAACAATGTCTTAGTGTACATCATGGAACATTGAGTCAAATATAACCTATTTTTAAAACCTATAAAGTTGGTTTTGTAGCATAAACTAGGAATTAGATATTTTTGACTAATATTATGATTGTCTGTTTGTTTCATATCTGCAAAGTAGTTAAAACGCTGTCAGTTCCACTTTAAACTGTAGGTCACCGGTTACTTTGTGTGCTAAAGGTGAAATGTTTTTTATGCAATAGGAAGTAATAGTTGTACATTTCCATTAGGAAATGCTTAATGGTTGTGTTTTTGTATTCTTATGATTGGGACCTACTGGCTTATTATGTCCGAGTTTATGGACTGTTTATCCTTTAACATCATGCTGTGTGTGACTGCTGTCTTTCCATCGGCCCTATGCAGTGGTGTAGTGGCACCTGGAGAAGTGGGTATACTCAAAAGGCCCGCCCAGCGAAGGAAAGGCACCCTGTGTGAAAAATTCGATGTTTCCTATGGTTTTTTTAATGCGTTTTCCTATAGAGTTTTCTGATTTTCACTCTCAACATCTTTTTTAATTTTTTAATTTTTATCAATAGGGATTAAGAAGTGATGCAATGCCCACTGGGAAAAAAAAGTGGGTATACGGCTTATACCTGCGTATAGACTCCACTACACCACTGGCCCTTTGTGTTTTACAACAAGTGCACTCTCCTACATGAGTGGCTGGTATAACGGTTGCTGTCCTTTCAGAATCACAAACCTGTCACACACTGAAGGCCTATAGGTTCGCCACTGCGCAAACATGTCTATAATAGATACAAAGGCTGTTAAGATATGAATGTTTCAAGAAAGGAGTGTATATTTTCGGCGAAGTGGTTTTATGTGCTGATTGAATGGAAGCTGATAATTAGGATTTACTTCGCTGGTCTCGGGAAGTAATTACAAGTCCTCACTGTCCGAGACCAATTCCAGACCAAGTGTTACGGATACAGGTATCCTGTGTCTTTTTGTGTTTTTCCTCTCCTTCTGCCCTAATCACAGGTGTCCTGTATGTTCCTGATTGGTGGTCGTTGGGGTGTCTGCTGATTGCTAAGGTGGACCAATCAGTGAATATTCCTCTGCATTGCACCACCTGTTTCTGGTTTTTCAATCACACATCCCATTGTTTAAAAGCCGGTCAGTTGTGTTTGTTGTTAGAGACTATTTTCCGTATGTGAGTATGGATACTGTGGTGTCCTGTGTTTTGTTTACTCACTAAGTTGCTGGTTACTCTGTTTGGTAACTTCGTGTGTTTCTGGGAAAAGGGGAATTTAAGCAAGTTGCCCTTGGGCGTACATTACCCGTAGGAAGAAAACTGTCTAAAAACACTAGTTAGACCTGAGCGGACCACCCACTGTATTTTTTTATGATTAGCAGTAGCTTAGCGGTTCTTGAGGCAGGCAAGATCAGTTTAGGTTTTTTTTACACTATTGTTTCATTTCTTGAGTCCTGCTCAGCCCTTTTTCCCAAACCTTTACCGTGTGTTCAAAAATAAACCTTTTATGTTTGACGGTAGTTTATGGTTGTCGTGTAGTTTTTGTTCTCACTGTTCCATGTCACGCTTCTAATTCGCATGAATTATGTTACGGGTCTCTTGTCCATCCACCCTAGACGTTTAAAGCCACGGGGTTCGTAACACCAAGTAGTGAATGTATCCGACACCGAGACAAGACTGAAACACTCAATATGGGGTCTCGATTACTACAACACTGCTTCTTAGCAAAGAACAATTTCTCAAGCAATACTTTTCCTAGGACCGTCTGGGAGTGGTCTGAGTGGGGAGGTGAAAACGGAAAATGTGCTGTTATTGGCAGAGAGGTTCGGGAACTCTCACGTTTTTTTGACTGCACTGGGCCTTTAAAACTGCAACCAAATCTCGTTTAAGGCCCCCAAAAGGCTAGAGCCCTGCACACAAGCCACCCATGGCAAGGTAACAAAGTCACAATAGGTGATTCCATCTGTGCAGAGACTTATGACGTTGAAAGTGAAAGTACCTCTGCAATTAAATCATGCCCCGCCATTACCTTTCTTGAATTCAGTTGAATTAAGAGGGTGAGAAATATATAAATAATTTTGAGGATAAAAGGGAAAAGTGTGAGAGAGCTCATGCTGAGAGATTCTCAGAATGTCATGTTGTTAGCAATAGTAAGTTAGTCCAAAGTTACCTATGACTACTTCAAAAGTCAGAGGTGTACTCTCCATAACGGGATAATTATTATTTCAAGCGTAGCTTTTAAAGCTCTATTGTCAGTTAGTGAGCTACCTGCTGCCTGCGCTTTGTTCTAATTTCCCAAAGCGTCAGCTTTTCTCTCTGTTAAAAAGTGTCAGACCTGAATAGGGAGCTCCACATACTCCCGCTGAAGATTTAGTCTTAGTTTCTGAGAGCGTAACAACAATGAGAGAGAGAGAGAGAGAGAGAGAGAGAGAGAGAGAGAGAGAAAGAAGAAGAGAGAGAGAGAGAGAAAGAGAAGAGGGAGAGAGAGAGGGGAGAGAGAGAGAGAGAGAGAGAGAGAGAGAGAGAGAGAGAGAGAGAGAGAGAGAGAGAGAGAGAGAGAGAGAGAGAGAGAGAATAAGTAACTAGCCCCCGTCTTCCTCCATCTTGGATTGAACAACACCAGTTTCACTACCGAGAGCCAGAAAGAGACATGCCTCATGAGGCTTGTTAGAGCCCGTTGACTCATAGTCCCATCTTTGTAAAATTACCGCCCCGAAAAACACAAACTTTAATTCCACTTGTAATGTTGTTTTATGAGGGAAGCTGGGCCGATTAAAGAAGATTTGGAAGGCCTAAATAAAAAGCCTATGAGGTCATTTGTTTTCTCACCACTATTAAAACACCTTTATCCGTGAGTTCGTTCTTCCCCAGTGTGTGTTAGGTCGTGAAAATGGGATGGAGGGAGTTGTTAGCTAACGACTGTAATCATCATTATGATGCCTATAGTGAATATTTGACTCTGTGAGTGTGAGAGAATACACACACAAGGTGACTTGGCTCGGCACTGATACAGTATGATAACTTGTTTTTGTCTTCTGAAACTGAACAAGCTGCTTTAAGCTGATTTAACTTACTCAAACACTAGTAGGTAAAACAGACAGCCAACAGAGTCTGAAGAAACATACTGGTTGGGGTTCCGTTATAAATTGAGAGAGACAAAACTGACTTACACTACCTGACCTAAAGTATGTAGACGCCTGCTTGTCAAACATCTCATTCCAAAATCATGGGCATTGATATGGAGTTGGTCCCCCTTTGCTGCTATAACAGCCTCCACTCTTGGAACATTGCTGCGGGGACTTGCTCCCATTCAGCCACAAGAGCATTAGTGAGGTCGGGCACTGATGTTGGGCGATTAGGCCTGGCTCGTGGTCGGCGTTCGAATTCATCCCAAAGGTGTTCGATGGGGTTGTATGCTGTAGCGTTCAGATTTCCCTTCACTGGAACTAAGGGGCCTAGCCATGAAAAACAGCCCCAGACCACTATTCCTCCTCCACCAAACTTTACAGTTGGCACTATGCATTGATGCAGGTAGCGTTCTCCTGGCATCCGCTAAACCCAGATTCGTCCGTCGGACTGCCAGATGGTGAAACGTGATTCATCACTCCAGAGAACGCGTTTCCACTGCTCCAGAGTCCAATGGTGGTGAGCGTTACACCACTCCAGCCGACGCTTTGCGCATGGTGATCTTAGGCTTGTGTGCCGCTGCTCAGCCATGGAAACCCATTTCATTAAGCTCCCGACGAACAGTTCTCGTGCTGACGTTGCTTCCAGAGGCAGTTTGGAACTCCGTAGTGAGTGTTGCAACCGAGGACAGATTATCTTTACACACTACGCGCTTCAGCACTCCCGTTCTGTGGTCCCGTTCTGTGATCCCGTTCTGTGGTCCCTGTGGTTCTGTGAGCTTGTGTGGCTTACCACTTCGCGGCTGAGCTGTTGTTGCTGCTAGACGTTTCCACTTCACAATAACAGCACTTACAGTTGACCGGGGCAGCATCTATGACAGTGCCACGTTGAAAGTCAATGAGCTCTTCAGTGAGGCCATTCTACTGCCAATGTTCCCTATGGAGATTGCATGGCTGTGTGCTCGATTTTATACACCTGTCAGCATCAGGTGTGGCTGAAATAGCCAAATCCACTAATTTGAAGGGGTGTCCAGATACTTTTGCATATATAGTTTATAGACAGGCAGTCGGGTAGATAAATGTGTCAAATTATCTGACGATTACTAATACTGATGAGGTAATCAGTCCCCTGTAGCTCAGTTGGTAGAGCATGGCTCTTGCAACGCCAGGGTTGTGGGTTCGTTCCCCACGGGGGGCCAGTATGAAAAATGTATGCACTCACCTAACTGTAAGTCGCTCTGGATAAGAGCGTCTGCTAAATGACTAAAAATGTCATGTAAAATGTAATCAGTCAGAGCCACATTCAGTGTAAACATGAACCTGCAGCCCAAAGTAATAGCGGAGTTTTCACAGACATAACTCACAACTCTCTCATCACAAGTGAGCAGAACATTTTCCAAAGACCTACTAGGGGGAATCAGGCTGACATATGAGGATGTCTGCAGCAACTTTCAGTTGCAATACATTACCCATTACACATCGCTCATATGCTGCATATACAGTTTGATTCAACCATCCTTTTTATGTACTTCTGAGAAAAACTCTGATTCACTGATTCTGCTTGGTGTGACTATGAAAGAGCAAAAATATCTCATTCTCAGTAAATACTTTTTCCAGTTAATTCTCCACCGTGTTGCCTTTCATAATCGTGGTATTGTGCCTCTGTTGAAACCTGGCAGGGAACATTGGACTCAGATTATAACAACCAACTGAGAAATACAGCAGTAACAGAATGAAACACTTTGTAAATGAGATCATTCCTAATAAAGCCTTAATAAAGTGTGTTATGTTATGAGTGTTTAATATTATTCACCATCGACGTATCCTCATCTATATGTACAGTAGGGAAGGTGCTGGGTAGCGATTTGAATAACACACACATAAAGGGGACTGTAGTGTTCCTGACCTTGCTGGGGGGGGGGGGGGGGGGGGGGAACTAGGAGTCAGCACTGGTGGGAGAGACCTCCCTCCCTCCCTCTCTCACCACCCTTCTCTGCCTCCTTCCCTCCATCACTCTACCCCCCTCCTTCACTCTACCCATCCTCCTTCACTCTACCCCTCCCTTCTTCACTCTACCCTCCCTCCATCACTCTACCCCTCCCTCCATCACTCTACCCCTCCCTCTATCACTCTACCCCTCCTCCATCACTCTACCCTCCTCCATCACTCTACCACTCCCTCCTTCACTCTACCCCTCCCTCCATCACTCTACCCCTCCTCCATCACTCTACCCCTCCCTCCATCACTCTACCCCTCCCTCCATCACTCTACCCCTCCCTCCTTCATTCTACCCTCCCTCCATCACTCTACCCGTCCCTCCATCACTCTACCCCTCCCTCCTTCACTCTACCCCTCCCTCCATCACTCTACCCCTCCCTCCATCACTCTACCCTCCCTCCTTCACTCTACCCCTCCCTCCATCACTCTACCCCTCCCTCCATCACTCTACCCCTCCTCCTTCACTCTACCCTCCCTCCATCACTCTACCCTCCTCCATCACTCTACCCCTCCCTCCTTCACTCTACCCTCCCTCCTTCACTCTACCCCTCCCTCCATCACTCTACCCCTCCCTCCTTCACTCTACCCCTCCCATCCATCACTCTACCCTCCCTCCATCACTCTACCCCTCCCTCCTTCACTCTACCCTCCCTCCTTCACTCTACCCTCCCTCATCACTCTACCCCTCCTCCATCACTCTACCCCTCCCTCCATCACTCTACCCCTCCCTCCATCACTCTACCACCTCCCTCCATCACTCTACCCCTCCCTCCATCACTCTACCCCTCCCTCCTTCACTCTACCACCTCCCTCCTTCACTCTACCCCTCCCTCCTTCACTCTACCCTCCCTCCATCACTCTACCCTCCTCCATCACTCTACCCCTCCCTCCATCACTCTACCCCTCCCTCCTTCACTCTACCCCTCCCTCCTTCACTCTACCCCTCCCTCCTTCACTCTACCCTCCCTCCATCACTCTACCCCTCCCTCCATCACTCTACCCATCCTCCATCACTCTACCCCTCCCTCCATCACTCTACCCCTCCCTCCTTCACTCTACCCCTCCCTCCATCACTCTACCCCTCCCTCCCATCACTCTACCCCTCCCTCCATCACTCTACCCCTCCCTCCATCACTCTACCCCTCCTCCTTCACTCTACCCCTCCCTCCTTCACTCTACCCCTCCCTCCTTCACTCTACCCCTCTCCATCACTCTACCCCTCCCTCCATCACTCTACCCCTCCCTCCATCACTCTACCCTCCCTCCTTCACTCTACCCCTCCCTCCTTCACTCTACCCCTCCTCCTTCACTCTACCCCTCCCTCCATCACTCTACCCCTCCCTCCATCACTCTACCCATCCCTCCATCACTCTACCCCTCCCTCCATCACTCTACCCCTCCCTCCTTCACTCTACCCCTCCCTCTATCACTCTACCCCTCCCTCCATCAGAGGCATACACTCTTTGTCTCCGCTCTGCACATGGTGATACCCATGTCTCAGCTTAACTGACAATACACACACAGTACAAATATTTAGAAAGTTCCCCCTGTCCATCCCCGTGTGTGTGTGTGTGTGTGTGTGTGTGTGTGTGTGTGTGTGTGTGTGTGTGTGTGTGTGTGTGTGTGTGTGTGTGTGTGTGTGTGTGTGTGTGTGTGTGTGTGTGAGAGAGAGACAAACACACACAGCGCCTGTCTGATTTACATCTGCTCCTAGAGCTGTGTGTTTGGCATACTGACACACACACACACACACACACACACCACACACACACACACACACACACACACACACACTTACACACACACACTCACACACCACACACGCACACACTCACACCACACAGACATTTTGGGGACCAACAATTGATCTTCCCTAACCCCTAACCCTAAACCTTAACCCTAAACCTAACCCTTACCTTAACCTTAACCCTAACCCCTACGCCTAAAATAGCCTTTTTACAAGTTAGGACCGGAAAAATGTCCTCACTTCTCTGAATTTTAGTTGGTTTACTATCATTGTGAGGACTTCCGGTACTTACAAGTATAGTAAACATGTGTTGTGTACACACACACATACACACACACACACACACACACACACACACACACACACACACACACACACACACACACACACACACACACACACACACACACACACA
>NW_028162947.1:0-36695 GCF_964263955.1 Coregonus lavaretus | reverse complement strand
ATGGTGTGTAGTGAGGGATGGTGTGTAGAGAGAGGGTTGGTGTGTAGTGAGAGGGATGGTGTATAGTGAGGATGGTGTGTAGTGAGGGATGGTGTGTAGAGAGAGGTTGGTGTGTAGTGAGAGGGATGGTGTATAGTGAGGATGGTGTGTAGTGAGGGATGGTGTGTAGAGAGAGGGTTGGTGTGTAGTGAGAGGGATGGTGTATAGTGAGGGATGGTGTGTAGTGAGGGATGGTGTGTAGAGAGAGGGTTGGTGTGTAGTGAGGGATGGTGTGTAGTGAGGGATGGTGTGTAGAGAGAGGGTTGGTGTGTAGTGAGAGGGTTGGTGTGTAGTGAGGGATGGTGTGTAGAAAGAGGGCTATTGTGTAGTGAGGGCTGTTGTGTAGTGAGGGCTGGTGTTCATAACATCACCTGCTGATTTCCCTCTGACCCATCTCCCTTATTCCTCTCTCCCCCTCTCCCTTACTCTCTCCACCCTCTTTCTCTTTCCCCCCTCTCTCTTTTCCTCCCTCTCCGCCCTCCATCCCTGTACTCCACTCCATCTTAATGTTTTAACCAGGCAGATGACTAGATAATTACATTTGACCCTGTAATCCTCCACATGGCTCTGGTCTTAGTCTCAGTGATCTGTGTGCTTTATTATGTAAATAAGGAAAAAAGACATCTCTCTCTCTCTAAACATTACAACTGCATCTGTTCCAGCTGTCTCCAGATTGACCTACCCAGATAAGGATACATACACTACATGATCAAAAGTATGTGGACACCTGCTCGTCGAACATCTCATTCCAAACTCATGGGCATTAATATGGAGTTGGTCCCCTCTTTGCTGCTATAACAGCCTCCATTCTTCTGGGAAGGTTTTCCACTAGATGTTGGAAAATTGATGCGGGGACTTGCTTCCATTCAGCCACAAGAGCATTAGTGAGGTCGGCACTGATGTTTGGCGAATAGGCCTGGCTCGCAGTCGGCGTTCCAATTCATCCCAAAGGTGTTCGATGGGGTTGATGTCAGGGCTCTGTGCAGGCCAGTCAAGTTCTTCCACACCGATCTCAACAAACCATTTCTGTATGGACCTCGTTTTGTGCACGGGGGCATTGTCATGCTGAAACAGGAAAGAGCCTTCCCCAAACTGTTGCCACAAAGTTGGAAGCACAGAATCATTTAGAATGTCATTGTATGCTGTAGTGTTAAGATTTCCCTTCACTGGAACTAAGGGGCCTAGCCCGAACCATGAAAAACAACCCCAGACCATTATTCCTCGTCCACCAAACTTTACAGTTGGCTCTATGCATTGGGGCAGGTAGCGTTCTCCTGGCATCCGCCAAACCCAGAATCGTCCGTCGGACTGCCAGATGGTGAAGCGTAATTCATTACTCCAGAGAATGCGTTTCCACTGCTCCAGAGTCTAATGGTGGCGAGCTTTACATCACTCCAGCCGACGCTTGGCATTGCGCATGGTGATCTTAGGCTTGTGTGCGGCTGCTCGGCCATGGAAACCCATTTCATGAAGCTCCCGATGAACAGTTATTGTGCTGACGTTGCTTCCAGAGGCAGTTTGGATCTCGGTAGTGAGTGTTGCAACCGAGGACAGACGATTCTTATGTGATACGCGCTTCAGCACTAGGCGGTCCAGTTCTGTGAGCTTGTGTGGCCTACCACTTCGTGGCTGAGTCATTGTTGCTCCTAGACATTTCCACTTTACAGTAACAGCACTTACAGTTGACCAGAGCAGCTCTTGCAGGGCAGAAATTTGATGAACTGACTTGTTGGAAGGTGGCATTCTATGACAGTGCCCCATTGAAGGCCATTCTACTGCCAATGTTTGTCTATGGAGATTTCATGGCTGTGTGCTCAATTTTATAAACCTGTCAGCAATGGGTGTGGCTGAAATAGCCGAATCCATTAATTTGAAGGGGTGTCCACATACTTTTGTATATATAGTGTATATCTATGACAGAGGTAATTCATCTGCAGCCACGAAACACATCAACTTTAAAAGACAGCTCGCAGACCACTCTGCTGAACAGTCCAGATGCCAGCCATGTAAACTCATGAAGGGATGATTAATTGACATGTCATGCCTGCCTTTGACAGTAGTTATACATCTGATTGGCTGTAGCACGGGAGGCCAGGGAGAAGGGCAGGCAGTTGGACATGAAGATTTCAAAGGAGTGATATCAAGAGGAGTGACTCATGACTCACGGATGGTACTGTCAGAAATGAGTAAAAATGTTCTAGCAGGATCTAAGGATGTATGTCTATGGTTGCGCCCAAAATGGTACCTTATTCCCAATATAGTGCACTACCTTTGACCTATTGGCCTTGTTCAAAAGTAGTGCACTAAATTGAAAATATGGTGCCATTTGTGATGAAGTCTGTTTGTGGCGGTGAGGGGTTTGGGACGGTTAAAATAAAAATATTTGGCCGTGTGTTGTACTTGGCTCTCAAAAGCCCATTGCCCTCCTGCTATTTCCAAGATGGCGGCGTCGGTCATGTGAGGCCCCTTGGAAATAGAGAATGCAGGGAGGGTGTCAAAGGAGCTATTTACTGGTAGATTGATGGGAACAGGCGATAAAAAGTGGTCAGTTGGTGGTCACATCCTGTGACCATCTGCATGGGAGTCACGCTAATCAGATAGGACAGAGATGCTACAGAAGAAGATGAGATCTTGTACTCTCCAGAGCTGCTATCTACACATATAGGCTATGTCTCAAATGGCAACCTATTCCCTGTATAGTGCACTACTTTTGACCAGAGCCCTATGGGCCCTGGTCAAAAGTAGTGCACTACATTGGGAATAGGGTGCCATTTGCGCACAGAGATGTTTGGATTCCCAACAAGATGTTTATCACCACAGTTCACAGTTCAGAGAATGTCAAGTTGTCATGTTGTTTATGATTTGACAGTGTGGATATGTGCATGTTCAGCAGCAAGAATGCATTTAAGCAGATGGTATTTTAGAATGAATTAAAGATAAACATCTGGTAAAAATGGCTAACAAACAAGTTCATTTTCATTAATATATCGACAACACATTCCCTGTATTTTATCTAACAGACAAAAACAGCTGGAGAATTTCAACCCTGATATCTAGCTGATGTCAAGGAAAAGTCTACTTAACATGGTCGGCAATGTAGGCCTACACAGTAAAGGGTTCTGACATTATCCATTTCATGCAATTTTAGACAAAGTCTTTAGAATGTTCATACTTCTATGTGCATGATTAAACCTATACTGTTAACCCCAACGTGCTGCCATTAAAATCAAATCAAATCAAATTTTATTTGCCACTTTCGCCGAATACAACAGGTGTAGACCTTACAGTGAAATGCTTACTTACAAGCCCTTAACCAACAATGCAGTTTTAAGCAAATAATCTGGGTAGCCATGATTAGCTTTTCAGGAGTCTTATGGCTTGGGGGTAGAAGCTGTTAAGAAGCCTTTTGGACCTAGACTTGGCGCTCCGGTACCGCTTGCCGTGCGGTAGCAGAAAGAACAGTCTATGACTAGGGTGGCTGGAGTCTTTGACAATCTTTAGGGCAGTCATCTGACACCACCTGGTATAGAGGTCCTGGATGGCAGGAAGCTTGGCCCCAGTGATGTACTGGGCCGTACGCACTACCCTCTGTAGTGCCTTGCGGTCGGAGGCCGAGCAGTTGCCATACCGGGCGGTGATGCAACCAGTCAGGATGCTCTCGATGGTGCAGCTGTATAACTTTTTGAGGATCTGAGGACCCATGCCAAATCTTTTCAGTCTCCTGAGGGGGAATAGGCTTTGTCGTGCCCTCTTCACGACTGTCTTGGTGTGTTTGGACCATGATAATTTGTTGGTGATGTGGACACCAAGGAAAACTTTTGAGGAAACCCGTTGCACTTACTATCTCTGAGTACAGTTACTTAAAGGTCATGAACAGTCAAAATCTTGTTTTTCATGAAATGTCATAATATTTTAAGGAAACCAGATCAGTCTAATGACTAAAGTATGAAAAATGACTGTTGCTTCTACATTGATCAAGTTTGATCATAAAGTTACTGGTCCCCTCCCCCATATCAAACACTTGGATTAATTATTAAGGGGACAAGGTGACATCACCTTAGTTCTAATTTTAATAACAAGATATTCCCTTACCCAATTTAAATAACTACCGCCTTGTAACCAACAAGGCATGTTTGCAGAGGGACGTGGTTTATACAGCTAGATAGCTACTCTATTGGTGCCCAAATTTGACTGTAGGGTTTCAGCAAATATAATTAAAAGTTTACTCTATTCATGTTTGGCAAAGATAATTATATGTTTCCCCTATTCATCTGTGTCTGGTGTTAGCTAGTTACTGGCTAGCTAGGTCTTCAGCCATCATGGAATAAAAGCGGGGGAAGGGTCGTTCAAAACTCTGAGGCAGTTGTCATGTCAACGCATCCGTCAGTTTTGCTGTGAACTGCTTCCCAAGAGACATGCCAAATGGATATAAAAAACAATATACAGTGGGGAAAAAAAGTATTTAGTCAGCCACCAATTGTGCAAGTTCTCCCACTTAAAAAGATGAGAGAGGCCTGTAATTTTCATCATAGGTGCACGTCAACTATGACAGACAAATTGAGAAAAGAAATCCAGAAAATCACATTGTAGGATTTTTTATGAATTTATTTGCAAATTATGGTGGAAAATAAGTATTTGGTCACCTACAAACAAGCACGATTTCTGGCTCTCACAGACCTGTAACTTCTTCTTTAAGAGGCTCCTCTGTCCTCCACTCGTTACCTGTATTAATGGCACCTGTTTGAACTTGTTATCAGTATAAAAGACACCTGTCCACAACCTCAAACAGTCACACTCCAAACTCCACTATGGCCAAGACCAAAGAGCTGTCAAAGGACACCAGAAACAAGATTGTAGACCTGCACCAGGCTGGGAAGACTGAATCTGCAATAGGTAAGCAGCTTGGTTTGAAGAAATCAACTGTGGGAGCAATTATTAGGAAATGGAAGACATACAAGACCACTGATAATCTCCCTCGATCTGGGGCTCCACGCAAGATCTCACCCCGTGGGGTCAAAATGATCACAAGAACGGTGAGCAAAAATCCCAGAACCACACGGGGGGACCTAGTGAATGACCTGCAGAGAGCTGGGACCAAAGTAACAAAGCCTACCGTCAGTAACACACTACGCCGCCAGGGACTCAAATCCTGCAGTGCCAGACGTGTCCCCCTGCTTAAGCCAGTACATGTCCAGGCCCGTCTGAAGTTTGCTAGAGTGCATTTGGATGATCCAGAAGAGGATTGGGAGAATGTCATATGGTCAGATGAAACCAAAATAGAACTTTTTGGTAAAAACTCAACTCGTCGTGTTTGGAGGACAAAGAATGCTGAGTTGCATCCAAAGAACACCATACCTACTGTGAAGCATGAGGGTGGAAACATCATGCTTTGGGGCTGTTTTTCTGCAAAGGGACCAGGACGACTGATCCGTGTAAAGGAAAGAATGAATGGGGCCATGTATCATGAGATTTTGAGTGAAAACCTCCTTCCATCAGCAAGGGCATTGAAGATGAAATGTGGCTGGGTCTTTCAGCATGACAATGATCCCAAACACACCGCCCGGGCAACGAAGGAGTGGCTTCGTAAGAAGCATTTCAAGGTCCTGGAGTGGCCTAGCCAGTCTCCAGATCTCAACCCCATAGAAAATCTTTGGAGGGAGTTGAAAATCCGTGTTGCCCAGCGACAGCCCCAAAACATCACTGCTCTAGAGGAGATCTGCATGGAGGAATGGGCCAAAATACCAGCAACAGTGTGTGAAAACCTTGTGAAGACTTACAGAAAACGTTTGACCTGTGTCATTGCCAACAAAGGGTATATAACAAAGTATTGAGAAACTTTTGTTATTGACCAAATACTTATTTTCCACCATAATTTGCAAATAAATTCATAAAAAATCCTACAATGTGATTTTCTGGATTTTTTTTCCTGCCTGGTGCAGGTCTACAATTGTGTTTCTGGTGTCCTTTGACAGCTCTTTGGTCTTGGCCATAGTGGAGTTTGGAGTGTGACTGTTTGAGGTTGTGGACAGGTGTCTTTTATACTGATAACAAGTTCAAACAGGTGCCATTAATACAGGTAACGAGTGGAGGACAGAGGAGCCTCTTAAAGAAGAAGTTACAGGTCTGTGAGAGCCAGAAATCTTGCTTGTTTGTAGGTGACCAAATACTTATTTTCCACCATAATTTGCAAATAAATTCATACAAAATCCTACAATGTGATTTTCTGGAGAAAAAAAATCTCAATTTGTCTGTCATAGTTGACGTGTACCTATGATGAAAATTACAGGCCTCTCTCATCTTTTTAAGTGGGAGAACTTGCACAATTGGTGGCTGACTAAATACTTTTCCCCCCCACTGTATAATTGATGCAATTTCAATGTTTGAGTTGCTTTGTGTATCACCAAATTAGCTTGAGATGATTTTACTGCAACACTGAATCCAAGTTGCTTGGCATAGGTGTTTTGAAAGAGCTGTCAGTCAAGGCAAGCTCAGGAATATAAGCTCCCTGCCCACTCAGCCTGTCTTTTCAAACTTCCTGGTAGTTAACCATTAGAGAAAAAGTACATTACAGAATGACTGTTCATGACCTGTTCATGATTTTGTAGTCATTACTCAAATCGATAGTGACTGGGCAGGGGTAGGCAACCCTGGACGTGGAGTGCCGCAGGCACTTCATGTTTTTGATTTAACCAACCTGGAAGACCAGGTGTGTTGAATTTGAACTGATCAATTAGCTCAGTTGTTCTGGTGTGGTGTCTAGTTGGGACAAAGTCCTGCAGTACCTGCGGCACTCCAGGAACAGGGTAGCCTACCCCTGGTGTAGTGGGTCCAGATTTGAGTTGTATCAGCTTGAACAGTTTTAGTAATGCCCCCACTAAGCCATGCCTCCAAAATCATTTTCCAGTGTGCCTTTTTATTTTTTATATTTTTTAGGGGGTAGATCAGCTTAATATTGCAGATAGATTGTAACTTCCATCAATGTAATTGTCTGCATCACTTCCAATCCCCCATATGTTTTTTTTCTCGCAAATATATATTTACATACACTTAGGTTGGGGTCATTAAAACTTGTTTTTCAACCACTCCACAAATTTCTTGTTAACAAACTATCGTTTTGGCAAGTCAGTTAGGACATCTACTTTGTGCATGACACAAGTAATTTTTCCAAAAATTGCTTACAGACAGATTATTTCACTGTATCACAATTCCAGTGGGTCAGAACTTTACATACCCTAAATTGACTGTGCCTTTAAACAGCTTGGAAAATTCCAGAAAATGATGTCATGGCTTTAGAAGCTTCTGATAGGCTAATTGACATCATTTGAGTCAATTGGAGGTGTTCCTGTGGATTTATTTCCAGGCCTACCTTCAAACTCAGTGACTCTTTGCTTGACATCATGGGAAAATCAAAAGAAATCAGCCAAGACTTCAGAAAAAAAATTGTAGACCTCCACAAGTCTGGTTCATCCTTGGGAGCAATTTCCAAACGCCTGAAGGTACCGCGTTCATCTGTACAAACAATAGTATGCAGGTTTAAACACCATGGGACCACGCAGCTGTCATATCGCTCAGGAAGGAGACGCGTTCTGTCTCCTAGAGATGAACGAACGTACTTTGGTGTGAAAAGTGCAAATCAATCCCAGAACAACAGCAAAGGACCTTGTGAAGATGCTGGAGGAAACAGGTACAAAAGTATCTATATCCACAGTAAAACGAGTCCTATATCGACATAACCTGAAAGGCCGTTCAGCAAGGAAGAAGCAACTGCTCCAAAACCGCCATAAAAAAGCCAGACTACGGTTTGCAACTGCACATGGGGACAAAGATCGTCCTTTTTGGAGAAATGTCCTCTGGTCTGATGAAACAAAAATAGAACTGTTTGGCCATAATGACCATCGTTATGTTTGGAGGAAAAAGGGGGTCGCTTGCAAGCTGAAGAACACCATCCCAACCGTGAAGCACAGGGGTGGCAGCATCATGCTGTGGGGGTGCTTTGCTGCAGGAGGGACTGGTGCACTTCACAAAATAGATGGCATCATGAGGAAGGAAAATTATGTGGATATATTGAAGCAACATCTCAAGACATCAGTCAGGAAGTTCAAGCTTGGTCGCAAATGGGTCTTCCAAATGGACAACGACCCCAAGCATACTTCCAAAGTTGTGGCAAAAGTCAAGATATTGGAGTGGCCATCACAAAGCTCTGACCTCAATCCTATAGAAAATGTGTGGGCAGAACTGAAAAAGCATGTGCGAGCAAGGAGGCCTACAAACCTGACTCAGTTAAACCAGCTCTGTCAGGAAGAATGGGCCAAAATTCACCCAACTTATTGTGGGAAGCTTGTGGAAGGCCACCTGAAACGTTTGACCCAAGTTAAACAATTTAAAGGCAATGCTACCAAATACTAATTGAGTGTATGTAAACTTCTGACCCACTGGGAATGTGATGAAAGAAATAAAAGCTGAAATAAAGAATTCTCTCTGCTATTATTCTGACATTTCACATTCTTAAAATAAAGTGGTGATCCTAACTGACCTAAGACAGGGAATCTTTACTAGGATTAAATGTCAGGAATTGTGAAAAACTGAGTTTAAATGTATTTGCTAAGGTGTATGTAAACTTCTGACTTCAACTGTACATACATATATATATACATATCCTTTAAATATATATATTTCCCTTCATTACTTTCCAACCCCACCACCCCTTCCCTAATTGGAGTAAACTAGTGAACAACAATGCTTAGGCCTCTACTTCCAGCTTATCCATACTATATACATTTTATGGACACTTTTACAATAATTCTATTTTGTTTGTTTTTACTCATGAACTTCCTCTACCCTCAACCTCTCCGATCATTTTTATGATGTCCATCCGGTTTGCTTCTATATGCCATATCTTTCTAACTGTGCTCTTTCACAAAAGCTCTCAACCTATAACCTATATACTTATTATGGACACAGTATGCTTTACATTAGTTATCTTGTTGTTATTAGTTGTTGTTAGTTGTTTTTAGTCCCATCCTTCATCTCCATTCAACACCACCCATCTCTCTTAACACCATCCATATTGGATTTCTATTTGCCATATATTTTTCAACTGTACTGTGATGTTTCACAAAAGTTCTGAACCCTTCTATTCTCATTGTTTCTACAGATTGTAAATTGAAAATAAACATTTTTGCTAAAAGTATTATTATATTATTATTCGAATGACTTTTCAGATCACCCAGTAGTGCTATCTGCAGGGTTAGCTCCAGGTAAATATTGCAATCCTTCAGCTATTCCTGGACCTGTGTCCAAAAACAAGCTACAAATGGACAGTACCAAAACAAATTTCCCAGTGTGCCTTGCCTTTTCGAGTGAATTGTAGAGTTACCACCCATCACTCTATTTGTTAGTGACAGAGACATAGTTGTTCAATTCGTTCATTTTCAGTTCTGTGGCCTTCACCAAGTGAATTCCTAGGTGAATGTTACCATTATAATTAAATGCTGTATGACAATACATTACATATCCCATAAGTCCTTATTTTAAGGCCTAGCTTTACCCTAATACAGTAGCCTGAAACTCATAGTTTACAGGCCACATCAGGCCTGCAAGTAGGGCTGCAAAATTGTGCTAACTTCTACAAAATTCCCACATAAAAAATAAATAATCTGGGTTGAAGGATTTTCAGGAATTTTCCAACAGGGATTTCTGGAAAATTTACCAGAATTTTGCAACCCTACCTGGAAGTATCATTATGCTGGCTTGCAAAGTGATGTGTAATATCCAATTGGAATCAGTCAGAGTTAGGATATCCCACAGTTGAAAAAAATGTATTCACCGCGCAACCTGCATTCATAATAACTGTCAGGGTTAGTAACAATGTGAGGAGACTACCTAAGCCATTTAAACCGGACAACCATTTCAGTAATGGGTGCAAAATATCCAACTAAATGATTGGATTAGTTTAGAAAAAAAAAAGTATGTTATTTATCTTTGTATAGCACAGGAGGTTGGTGGGACCTTAATTCGGGAGGACGGGCTCATGGTAATTATGAGCCGTCCTCCCGTCAGCAGTCTCCGCTGTTGTGTAGCATAAGATGAATAATATCAATCAATCAATGTACATGCAAAAACACAGATATTAAAAACTATTCCAAAAAAATCTACCTGCAGTAGAGAATGCTAGGATTTTTTTATTTATTGATAAAATAGAGTTGATGTGACTTCTCATTTATACTGAACAAAAATATAAACGCAACATGCAACAATTTCTACGATTTTGCTGAGTTACAATTCATATAAGGAAATCAGTCAATTGAAATAAATTCATTAGGCTTTGGTGGGCTTGGGAGGGCTTAGGCCCACCCACTGGGGAGCCAGGCCAACCCATTGGGGAGCCAGGCCTGCCAATCAGAATGAGTTTTTCCATACAAAAGGGCTTTATTACAGACAGAAATACTCCTCAGCACCCCCCCCCCCCCCATCCCCCTCTGACTATCCCGCAGGTGAAGAAGCCGAATTTAGAGGTCCTGGGCTGGTGTGGTTACAGGTGGTCTGCAGTTGTGAGGCCGGTTGGATGTACTGCCAAATTCTCTTAAACGACATTGGCATGCTGACTGCAGGAATGTCCACCAGAGTTGTTGCCAGAGAATTGAATATTAATTTCTCTACCATAAGCCACCTTGGGTTATGGTAGAGAAATTAACATTACATTCTCTGGCAACAGCTCTGGTGGACATTCCTGCAGTCAGCATGCCAGTTGCATGCTCCCTCAAAACGTGAGACATCTGTGGCATTGTGTTGTATGACAAAACTGCACATTTTAGAGTGGCCTTTTATTGTCTCCAGCACAAGGTGCACCTGTGTAATGATCATGCTGTTTAATCAGCTTCTTGATATGCCACACCTGTCAGGTGGATGGATAATCTTGACAAAGGATAAAATGCTCACTAACAGGGATGTAAACAAATTTGTACACAATTTGAGAGAAATAAGCTTTTTGTGCATATGGAAAATTTCTGGGATCTTTTATTTCAGCTCATGAAACATGGGACCAGCACTTTACATGTTTTGTTTATATTTTTGTTCAGTGTAGTTTTGAGTCAGTACCACAAACATTTAATTGACTTTGAGTTCACCTTACTAGAAGTATTTGAGTTTAAAATGCCTTGGGGTTTACAGTGTATTGGAGAGGTAAAGGAGGATCTTTAAGGCGTGAGATGACACTCAAATGACTCTGTTGAAAACACATCAACTGCCATGAGATCCTCTAGGAGGGAATACAATGTCTCACCACATTAAACAGTTAAATCACTTGATCAAAGTCGTCTGTAGAGTAGGTGTTTGTGTAGGTGGCAGCGACAAAACCAAGTGTGTGTGTGTGTATGTGTGTCGGTTTCTCTCTCTCTCTCTCTGTGTTTATATTTGAGTGTGTCTGTGTGGTTGGAAACTGGGGATGAATTCCGACCTTTGAAGTTGATCCTTGTGTCCATGTTCCAGTTGCTCAAATGTAGTTATGTACAGTCGTTGTACAGCACACAATACAGGCCTGTTGTGTGACAAGAACTAAAGATCACGTTACAAGAGACTCAACATTTTTTTTGATGTAGGTGCATTGTTATAAAGATATGAACTTGAAAGGTATATTGAGTACACCAAGACAAAAACAGAAGGTTTTTAAATAGACAATAAACAGAAAATAAAAGTGATTAATCAAGTTTGTCATGGTGACATAAGAGTTAACAGTCCCAGTTATTACAGTAATGTGAATGTACCCCTCAGTCACAGAGCAGACCTGGTTTCAAATACTATTAGAAATCATTTCAAATACATTTATCTGTGCTTGATTGAGCTTGCCTTGCTTAAAATTAACCAATAGAAAAGTTCCAAAACTGTAACCCCAGCATTTTCGGCAATCTAGGCAGACTCAAGCAAATGCTCAAAGTATTTGAATGATTTAAAATAGTATTTGAACCCAGGTCAGTCGCAGGGAAAGGCATCTGAACCACAGCTGGTCTGACTGAGTGAGTCCAGGTCATCTAGGGGCCAACAGGGGCTCTCTCCCTCTGCTGATCAAGGCCCCGCTCTTGTCTCTGCATACGACAGACAGTGGGATGAATGATGGCCCAGAGAGTAAATGCTATACATTTTATCCTGCACTGACCCAAAGCTCCTCTAAAGTTTATTTACATTTTCACATAGCATCCACTCTTTAATGTCTATGTTTCAGTATTTCAAGGCAGGATGAATGAATTAGTAACCCGGTTGAAGCCGTTGGCGTAGCATGCTTTCTGAGACACAAAGTACACAGATAGCAGGGAAATTCCCCCGCCTCTCTGACATGCCCATCCATACATTGTGCGCTGTGTGCTAGCTGCCTGAATTGAAGAGTACGCTGAAAGGATCTTTCATTAACTTGTCTATCCTTGTTATTCATCTGAAGCAGCCTGCAGAATCGACTTGATCCAGAAACACTGGGTAGAACCGGGTGTAGTTTAACGTCAAAACGGCCCTTGAAATATAGCCTAGGCCCATAAATTACTTGCAGTAATGAGCAAATGTCTGCAGAAGAAATGTCTGACACATTTTTATATGTGGAAAATAAATAAATAAGCCCATGCAACACTCTGTGGTTTTAAACTTTCCAATTGGCTTTGCAGGCAAAGGAGAGGCAGAGTTAGAGGCAGGGCAGTGTTTGTTTGATGTGGAAGAATAAGGTTGTGTACCAAATGGCACCACATTCCATTTATAGTGCACTACTTTTGAACAGGGCCCATAGGGTGCCATTTGGGATGAGATTTAAACATTGTTTGGACAGTCAAAGGCTGAGTTGCCAGGCCTTTTGACAGTCCAGAGAACACGAACCACCACAGAGGAGGGGTCTGTCTGTCCTAAGGAAGGGCAACAGCAGGGCAGCAGGGCACAGTCTGTGTCCCAAATGGCACCCTATTCCCTATATAGTGCAGTACTTTTGACAAGGGCGTAGCTCTATCACCTGGGAGAGAATCAGAAATGCTCGGTGAGATCACTTCCTGTTGTGGTTACCCAGGGCTACCCACTGGGTTCAAAGATAGAGGTTGTGTGTGTGTGTGTATGTGTATGCGTGTGTGTCCGTCTGTCCGTTCAAAGGCTTAGCTAAGGCAGTTACTTAGAGCCAAGCTCATAACTGCTGTGAGTCTCTACAACCACATACTACGGAAAGTACAAAAGAAGTTAGCTCTTCTAATGCACATAGTCAAACCCATGTGTTATACATTCACGCTTAATGACAATATAGTGCACCTCTTATTCAAAACCCCCAAAACACACACTTCTTATTTCCTTCAAAGTGTGTAAACTAAAGCACTACAGCCACAGCCAGAAAGCAGGTGTTATGAAATTAAACATGTTATTTCAACAGAGACCTGCCAAAAAGAAGAGGAAAATATATACTGTGATATATTTCATGGAGGGGAATGAAAAAAATTCAACAAATCCATGGGTGGGAGGGAAGCATGGCCTCGTTTGAGAAAAGGGAACATACTTAAGTTATTACAGCAGGAAGACTATCTGTCAAAACCTGGCTGTTTTGGCATGGTGCATACTGCTGAGATCAGAGAGGTAGATTCTGCTTGCAATTACTGCTAAAGGACCTTGGATGGAGGCAGCCGGCTATTAATTCTCTCTCTGCATCCTTGGCCTCAGACATTTTGACACGTCAGATATGGGATATGTCCCAAATTGCACCCTATTCCCTATATAGTGCACTACTTTTGACCAGCACCCTATGGGCCCTAGTCGAAAGTAGTGCACTATATAGGGAATAGGGTGCCATTTGGGACGCATCAATTCTCTCCTGACACAGAGAAGATGATGTCTCTACTGGCCAAACCTTGCAACTGTGGTGTAATATACCATCATTAGGGTAATTTGTATCACTCAGCATGCAGCTCTTTCTCAATTACTTCATGTGATATGAGAATTGATCGTGAAGGAAAGATTTGAGGGCAGTGTTTGAGTTTAATGCAATTATGTTATTAGTAGTGGAAAGTTACTTCTAAAGTAGTTGCTGAGAAGATTTCACAAAACATCCTGTAACAACGAAACATTGACATTACTGTAATAACTGGGACTGTTAACCCTCACGTCACCACGACACACTCGAATAATACTATTATATGAACTTTGACATAGAAACAAGGGCAAGAGGTACACTGACTGTACCAAACATTATGAACACCTGCTCTTTCCATGACATAGACTGACCAGGTGAAAGCTATGATCCCTTATTGATGTCACTTGTTAAATTCACTTCAAATCAGTGTAGATGAAGGGGAGGAGACACGTTAAAGAAGGATTTTTAAGCCTTGAGACAATTGAGACATGGATTGTGTATGTGTGCCATTCAGAGGGTGAATGGGCAAGACAAAATATTTAAGTGCCTTTGAACGGGGGATGGTAGTAGGTGCCGGGTGCACTGGTTTGAGTGTATCAAGGCTGCTGGGTTTTTCACGCTCAACAGTTCCTCGTGTGTATCAAGAATGTTCCACCACCCAAAGGACATCCAGCCAACTTGACACAACTGTGGGAAGCATTGGAGTCAACATGGGCCAGCATCCCTGTGGAATGGTTTCGACACCTTGTAGA
This sequence comes from Coregonus lavaretus, assembly GCF_964263955.1. Lineage (NCBI taxonomy): Eukaryota > Metazoa > Chordata > Actinopteri > Salmoniformes > Salmonidae > Coregonus > Coregonus lavaretus. The sequence continues at coordinate 22,043 of NW_028162947.1, read as the reverse complement.
GTCCATGCCCCGACGAATTGAGGCTGTTCTGAGGGCGAAAAGGGGGGTGCAACTCAATATTAGGAAGGTGTTCGTAATGTTTTGTATACTCAGTGTATACAGACATATAAAAAAGAGGCCTATGCTAAAGTATCATAACTGATTGTAGATTATACATGTATGATTTTCATGAAATGTGATGATATTTGGATGAAACCAGATCAAAGTAGGACTACAGAAGTATAAAAAATGACTGTTGCTTCTAAATTGATAAAATTGGATCATAAAAAATTACTGGTCCCCTCCCCCACTCTGGTGTTAGCTAGTTACTGGCTAGCTAGGTCTTCAGCCAGCATGGAACAAAAGCGGGGGAAAGGTTGCCCAAAACGCAGATTTACATTTAAGTCATTTAGCAGACGCTCTTATCCAGAGCGACTTACAGTTAGTGAATACATATATATTTTTACTTTTTTTTATACTGGCCCCCCCCCTGGGAAACGAACCCACAACCCTGGCGTTGCAAACGCCATACTCTATCAACTGAGCTACATCCCTGCCGGCCATTCACTCCCCTACCCTGGACGACGCTGGGCCAATTGTGCGCCGCCCATGAGTCTCCCGGTCGCGGCCGGCTGCGACAGAGCCTGGATTCGAACCAGGATCTCTAGTGGCGCAGTTAGCACTGCGATGCAGTGCCTTAGACCACTGCGCCAGTCAGGAGTACACAGATGCAATTGTCATGTTATTACATCAAGAGACATACCAACCAGGACATTCATAGAAACTTCTTGACCTTATTGATAGTCATGATATGTGAACATTGTCTGAAAGTCAATATACTGTATATATGTAATGTACCCAGACCTCACCCTGCAAAATGTAAACTAAAATTGTCTAAGATGAACTAGCTTGATAAACAGTGCAGACAATTCTGTAGCTCAATGTGGTCCTCTGTAGCTCAATTGGTAGAGCATGGCGCTTGTAATGCCAGGGTGGTGGGTTCGATCCCCGGGACCACCCATACGTAAAAATGTATGCGCACATGACTGTAAGTCGCTTTGGATAAAAGTGTCTGCTAATTGGCATATTATTAATTCAATTTGGGCTAGCTAGCTAAATTGTATAGGCAATATTTATATATTGATGTTGTTACAATAACCAAACAGTTCGATAAACAAATAATTTGTGAAACCATGATGTGATGTATGACAGGATTGGATGTTGCATGCAATTTAAATGTTGTTTGAGTTGCTGTGTTTATCAGCAAATTTGCTTGAGATAATCTCACTACAACACTGTGCCCATGTTGCTTGACATAAGCATTTTCAAAGAACTGTCAGTCAAGGTGAGCTCCCCGCCCACTCAGCCTACTAGCTCTCCGACCAGTAGTATGGCATGAGAGAAAAATACAATTGTCAAAGACTTTGAGCATTTTTATCCAGGAAAGATATTGTGGGTGATGTTTTAATCACGCAAAAGGCTATTTTACATGGGAATCAGAATGACTGTTTGGGACCTTTAACCTTTTTGTGTTTTGTTTTTTTAACTCTTCAGTAGTTTTTGCCCAAGCCAATACAGCCACTAAAGTTATATCTAAAAATCGAGAGGTTGACTTTATTCATCCAAATTCATCCATAACACAATGTGCAGCACTGTAAAGCTAAATCAAAACCTGATAGGCTAGAAAGTCTCTAAGCAAAGTGACATTTATGGTAAATGACTCCTAGAAATGTAGCAAAATATAAATGTTTCTTGTTTAACTCATGTACAATTATTATTATTACAAAAACACTATGAACAAAAGTTCTGAGCCACAGACATTTTGAAAATAAGACAACATGACAGCCTTGTGAAAGTAAATCGACAAGCGCTGAGATATGATCATTTGATGCGCACACAAGATGCTATTTTCTTATTTTTCCCCTCAGTATCTCTCTCTCTTCACTGAAAGCAGATATTGTTGTCTACAGAGATTGTTATCATAATTCATGGCAGTTCAACCGAAGTTCATAACAGAACTTCAACAAACACTTAGGTTCTGTCCAAAATGACACACTAGTCCCCATATAGAGCCCTGTGGTCCCTGGTCAAAAGTAGTGCACAATAATATATATAGGGTGCCATTTAGGAGGCAACCTTCTCCATTTCCTAATCAGATGATGCTATAAAGTCATTGTTTAGACATGTGGTGAAGTGTGTCTGCGTCCCAAATGGCCAGATAATGAAGATTTTATTTCCGTCACATTGAATCTGCGTTCCAAATGGCACCCAACGTCCATCAATCCCATCTACTGTAGGCCTAAATTGTTAGTGCGGCATATCAGGGCTCATATGCACAAAGTGTCTCAGCGTAGGAGTGCTGATCTAGGACCAGGTGCCTCGTATTCATTATTCACGATCATTTAAAAGGCTAAACTGATCCTGGATCAGCACTCCTACTTAGTGAATACGGGCCCAGAACCTCGATATAGCGCCTACACCCTCCTACACCTCCATCTTTGTTTGAAGCCGTACATACCCCAAAACCGGCACTTCAACCCCTTCCTTCCTTCCTTCCTCCCTCTCTCAGAAAGAAGCTCAGAGACCTGGTTTGTGCGATGAAGGCTTATCCCTCTGCTGACATGTTATCGTTGGACAGGCCGCTGGTTAAGCGAAGGATTAGTTAGCACACTCATGCTAATGCAGTCAACCTGTAACCGAGATCAAAGCCGTTCACTACAGATTAGGACCAATTAAAGCAGGTGGCCCTACACAAATGAATAGCTAGATAGCCGGGAAACTCACCTGTTAAACGGAGAAACACAGCTAGATAGCTGGGACACTCACCTGTTAAACGGAGAAACACAACTAGATAGCTGGGACACTCACCTGTTAAACGGAGAAACACAGCTAGATAGCTGGGACACTCACCTGTTAAACGGAGAAACACAGCTAGATAGCTGGGACACTCACCTGTTAAACAGAGAAACACAGCTAGATAGCTGGGACACTCACCTGTTAAACTGAGAAACGCAGCTAGACAGCTGGGACACTCACCTGTTAAACTGAGAAACGCAGCTAGATAGCTGGGACACTCACCTGTTAAACGGAGAAACACAGCTAGATAGCTGGGACACTCACCTGTTAAATGGAGAAACACAGCTAGATAGCTGGGACACTCACCTGTTAAACGGAGAAACACAGCTAGATAGCTGGGACACTCACCTGTTAAATGAAGAAACACAGCTAGATAGCTGGGACACTCACCTGTTAAACAGAGAAACACAGCTAGATAGCTGGGCCACTCACCTGTTAAACAGAGAAACACAGCTAGATAGCTGGGACACTCACCTGTTAAACAGCGAAACACAGCTAGATAGCTGGGACACTCACCTGTTAAACAGAGATTCACAGCTAGATATCTGGGACACTCACCTGTTAAACAGAGAAACACAGCTAGATAGCTGGGACACTCACCTGTTAAACAGAGAAACACAGCTAGATAGCTGGGACACTCACCTGTTAAACAGAGAAACACAGCTAGATAGCTGGGACACTCACCTGTTAAACAGAGATTCACAGCTAGATAGCTGGGACACTCACCTTTTAAACAGAGATTCACAGCTAGATAGCTGGGACACTCACCTGTTAAACAGAGATTCACAGCTAGATAGCTGGGACACTCACCTGTTAAACGAAGAAACACACAGCTGAATGTCTTTGTTCTCTCTAGCTAAATGACGTGTTTAAAGGGTGAAAATGCCTGGATTCTCACCTTTTTGGACTAATAAATGCTGTTGTTATCATTGTCACATATGATTTAGAATATATATTTTAGATATATGTGACTTATTTATTGTAAGAAGAGAATAAATAGGCCCTAAACATACTTATAATATTTACAAAATATTAAACAGGACTAATAGCAACATAAGTCAGAGCACTGACATAAACCAGGGCCATGTTCAGTTGACAAATGTTTTCAAATAATTTACAAAACGTATAAGATCTCCTAAGCCTGTGTTTACCACAGACCTTATTTTCGGCGTATACAAAAACACCATTCATTTTCCCATTCGCCTTATTCTGGAATGTCACAGTGATCGCGGCAAGTTAGTTGCAATTGTGTACCTATTTCCGGCAACATGACAACCATTATATGTTCAGTACGAGGCTATAATTGGATGAAGAGGAGGCAGTTTTTACAACAGCAATGTTTTGAACAGCAACCTCTACGTCGATCTGAAATTCAGATTTCGTATTTTCTGCTGGCTGCCACTGGGAGGTCATCAGCTCATTATCTTTCCCGTAGCGTGTGGCTGCATTCCCTTGGAACCTGGGATACAGATGCTCCTGGAGAAACCTACCAGGGTTCAGGTGTCTCAGGCTCCTATTCAATTCCTCCTGTGAGTGGAATGCAGGAGTGGTGTCTGGACGCCCTCTCCTCGGTGTCTGGACGCTTTTCTGCATATTGTTCACTGGCATTATGGTGTGTGAAGTCAATGCTGTTTAACTGCTTTGGCTCAAGTTTCCTCAGAGTCCCTGCATTCCATTGTCGCTGCTCATCTGTGCAGGCTATGCCAGTTCTGCACCTGTGATTGTGATGAGTGTGATTAGAAGGAGTCAGGCGCAGGAGGGTAAATCCCAGAATACAGAGTTTATTCCGTCGTACACAGTTGCGCTGGATAGCAACAACAAAAAACAGGCACAGGGGAAACAATCTACCCCGGCAATACAAGGTACGGGTAGCTCCAACAAAATACAGGCACAGGGGAATAATCTACCCCGGCAATACAAGGTACGAGTAGCTCCACCGAGCTACACTCAACTCACATAAAACGATCACCCACAAGGACAAGGGGGCAGAGGGAACACTTATACACGGACTAATGAGGGGATATGAACCAGGTGTGTGTAATTGACAAGACAAGACAAATGGAATTATGATATATGGAGCGGCAGTGGCTAGTAAGCCGGTGACGACGAACGCAGAAGCCTACCCGAACAAAGAGGAGAGGCATCCTCGGCGGAAGTCGTGACAGTACCCCCCCCCCCCCCCCCCTTGACGCGCAGCTCCAGCAGCGCGCCGACCCCGGCCTCGGGGATGGCCAGGAGGACGCGGAGCAGGGTGAGCCAGATGGCGACGGTGGAAATCCCGCAACAGGGAGGGATCGAGGTTATCCCTCACTGGGACCCAGCACCGTTCCTCCGGACCGTACCCCTCCCACTCCACGAGGTACTGAAGGCCCCCCACCCGACACCTCGAATCCAGGTTGAACGGACAGAGTACGCCGGGGCCCCCTCGATGTCCAGAGGAGGTGGAGGGACCTCCTGCACCTCAGATTCCTGGAGCGGACCAGCCACCACCGGCCTGAGGAGAAACACAGAGGGGTTAATACGGTAATCAGGGGTAAGTAATAACCTATAGGTGACCTCGTTGATTTTCCTCAGGACTTTGAACGGCCCCACAAACCGCGGTCTCAGCTTCCGGCAGGGCAGGCGGAGGGGCAGATTCCCGGTCGAGAGCCAGACCCGATCCCCCAGTACGAAGACCGGGGCCTCACTGCCTTCTGACGACGCGTGGTGCGTTGGAGGTGAACGTGGGCAGCGTTCCACGTCTCCTCCGCGCGCCGAAACCAGTCATCCACCGCAGGAGCCTCGGTCTGGCTCTGGTGCCACGGTGCCAGAACCGGTTGGTAACCTAAAACACATTGGAATGGCGTTAGGTTAGTAGAGGAGTGGCGGAGAGAGTTCTGGGCATATTCTGCCCATGGCAAGAACACTGACCACTCCCCCGGCCAGTCCTGGCAGTAGGACCGCAGGAACCTACCCACATCCTGATTTACCCGTTCCACCTGCCCATTAGACTCGGGGTGAAACCCAGAGGTCATGCTGACCGAGACCCCAGACGTTCCATGAACGCCTTCCAGACCTTGGATGTGAACTGGAGACCTCGGTCAGACACTATATCCTCTGGTACCCTGTAGTGCCGGAAGACGTGTGTAAACAGGGCCTCCGCAGTTTGCAGAGCCGTGGGGAGACCGGGCAGAGGAAGGAGGCGGCAGGCCTTGGAAAAGCGGTCCACAACGAACAGGATGGTGGTGTTACCTCGGGAGATGGGAAGATCAGTCAGGAAATCAACACTTAGGTGAGACCATGGTCGTTGTGGAACTAGTAAAGGTTGTAACTTTCCCGCTGGGAGGTGCCTAGGTTCCTTACTCTGGGTGCACACCGAGCAGGAGGAGACATACACCCTCATGTCCTTAGCCAAGGTAGGCCACCAGTACTTTCCGGTCAGGCAGCACACTGTACGACCGATACCTGGGTGACCAGAGGAGGGTGACGTGTGTGCCCAGTAGATCAGCCGATCACGGATAAGAGCAGACACGTACCACAGCCCAGCTGGACACTGAGGTGGAGATGGATCTGTGCGTAATGCCTGCTCTATATCCGCGTCCATCGCCCATACTACCGGCGCCACAATGCAGGAGGCCAGGAGTATGGGCGTGTTGTCTCTGGGCCTCTCCTCGGTGTCATACAGCCGTGACAATGCGTCTGCCTTCATGTTCTTCGTACCCGGGATGTATGACAGTGTAAAATCGAACCGGGTGAAGAATAGGGCCCACCTGGCCTGGCGAGGATTCAGCCTCCTCGCTGCCCGGATGTACTCCAGGTTACGGTGGTCCATCCAGACGAGGAAAGGGTGTTTCGCCCCTTCGAGCCAATGCCTCCACACGGTCAAGGCTCGGACAACAGCCAACAGCTCCCGATCACCAACGTCGTAGTTCTGCTCCGCCGGGCTGAGCTTCTTAGAGAAGAAGGCACAGGGGCGGAGTTTGGGTGGCGTGCCCGAGCGTTGAGACAGGACAGCGCCTATCCTTACCTCGGACGCATCCACCTCCACTACGAACGGTAGTGATGGATTTGGGGTAGGCCAGTACCGGGGCTGAGGTGAACAGACCCCGCAGTCTGCTGAAGGCCAAGTCAGCCTCAGCAGACCAGCGGAGCCGGGACGGCCCACCCTTCAACAGGGATGTAATGGGAGCTGCGACCTGGCCAAAGCCCCGGATAAACCTCCGATAGTAGTTTGCGAAGCCAAGGAAGCACCTCCTTAACCGTGGTTGGAGTCGGCCAATTACGCACAGCTGAAATGCGATCTCCATCCATCTCCACACCTGAGGTGGTAATGCGGTATCCGAGGAAGGAGACGGATTGCTGGAAAAAACATACACTTCTCTGCCTTGGCATAAAGGTCATTTTCCAACAGTCGGGCCAGCACTTTGCGAACCAGGGACACATGCTCGGCGCGCGTAGCGGAATAGACCAGAATGTCATCGATGTAGACCACTACACCTCGACCAAGCATGTCCCGAAACACCTCGTTCACAAAGGACTGGAAGATGGATGGAGCATTCATCAAACCGTAGGGCATCACCAGGTATTCATAATGCCCCGTGGTTGTGCTGAATGCTGTCTTCCACTCATCCCCCTCTCGGATACGCACCAGGTTGTACGCACTCCTGAGATCTAATTTGACTCGATCACTGACGGAATGAGGGGGAGAGGATAACTAAATCTGATCGTCTCCTTGTTCAGTGGTCTTTTAATCAATGCATGGGCGCAGACCGCCGTCTTTCTTCTTCACAAAGAAGAAACTCGAGGAGGCGGGTGAAGTGGAGGGACGTATATACTCCTGGCGCAGGGACTCGGTGACCTTTGTTTCCATAGCCGCTGTTTCAGCCTGCGACAGGGGGTACACATGACTCCTGGGAGGTATAGCGTCTACCCGGAGGTTTATCGCGCAATCCCCCGCCCGATGAGGTGGTAATTTGGTAGCTTGCGTTTTTGAAAACACGTGCGCAAAATCGAGATATTCGGGGGGAATGCGCACGGTGGAGGTACTGTCTGGACTTTCAACCGTGGTTGCACCAACGGAAACACCTAGACACATACACTGACACTCTCGCGACCACCCTGTGAGAACCCTCTGCGGCCATGAGAAGGTGGGGTTGTGGAGTGCTAACCAAGGGATACCTAATACCACAGGGAAAGCAGGGGACTCAATAATAAAAAAGTGATCTGCTCACAATGAGTCTCCTGGGTAATCATTGTGACTGGTACAGTAACTTCCTGAACACACACGGACCCTAATGGTCGACTATCAAGTGCTCTGATGGGGAGTGGAATGGATAGGGGAATCAAATAAAATGCCTAGACGGCGTGAGAATGCCCTGTCCATAAAGTTCCCAGTTGCGCCTGAATCGACTAGCGCCTTACACTGGGGAACTACCATGTGATCGGGAAAGTAGATGGGTAGGATACAGTGCGCAGCAGAGGGCTCTGAACGAGTGTGGGTGATGTGAGAGTGCCCTGCCTGCTGCCTCCAGACCCTAAAAGAGCGTTGACGACAGCGTGTGGTGTACTGTCCCTTTGTGCCACCAGAGTGGCACTGTCGCTGTCGTCCTCCGCCAGCAGGTTGTCCGGGGGACAGCAGGTTGTCCAAACGGATGGCCATGTCCACCAGTTGCGTGAAGGACAACATGGTGTCCCGGCAGCAGGGACGGCTTGTTCAATAGGGCGATATGGGCGACGCACTGCCAAACGGGAAAAGGAAGGGATTTTTTTTCTAATCAATTATATCACGGCAACAGCAGTTATCAGTGTTCACGTCTGATCTGCCAGCCACTAAATGTCAAATCAGGCTAAAGTCGTGCTTCAAATGGCCCCGCCCGTTTTTGGGGCGATTTCAGTCAAGTTGAAAATCGCCCAGAAGTCTCTCATAGCCTGTCATGTAAAATCTATTTTTTTCACATTTCAAAGCTTTCAATACATTCTCTATGGGTGTCTGTGGGCTTGCACTTACGCGCTTTCGTCATACGTGACGTAACGTTGAACGTAACTAAGACAATGGCGGCTAGAAGCGTCTCTGTTGCGACCTGCAGTGCGGCGTTATTTTATGTTTTTAATTTGTAGACTTAGTTTACAAACATTCTGCCAACCATGGATTTCCAGTGGTTGGTTTTGGACTGATCTTGTTGATCGTGTACATACCCGCTACGAACGGACTAAATAATGAAAACGCTGCTGGCAGCTGAATCCCAATACAGCTGGGAGACTTGGCTGGATGAGTCCCGGACAGAGAAGTGGAGCCGGCCACCTTCACCCTGGTCAGAGCGGACCGCGATCCTGGTAAGAGAGCGACTCTGTACCCCGACATTGAACTGCTTTCTGTGTCATTGCGACCTTACTATCAATTCAATTCAATTTAAGGGCTTTATTGGCATGGGAAACGTGTGTTAACATTGCCAAAGCAAGGGAAGTAGATAGTAAACAAAAGTGAAATAAACAATAAATATTAACAGTAAACATTACACTCAGAAGTTTCAAAAGAATAAAGACATTTCAAATGTCATATTATGTATATATACAGTGTTGTTACAATGTGCAAATAGTTAAAGTACAAATGGGAAAATAAATAAACATAAATATGGGTTGTATTTACAATGGTGTTTGTTCTTCACTGGTTGCCCTTTTCTTGTGGCAACAGGTCACAAATCTTGCAGCTGTGATGGCACACTGTGGTTTTTCACCCAGTAGATAAGGGAGTTTATCAAAATTGGGTTTGTTTTCGAATTCTTTGTGGATCGCTGTAATCTGAGGGAAATATGTGTCTCTAATATGGTCATACATTTGGCAGGAGGTTAGGAAGTGCAGCTCAGTTTCCACCTCATTTTGTGGGCAGTGTGCACATAGCCTGTCTTCTCTTGAGAGCCAGGTCTGCCTACGGCGGCCTTTCTCAATAGCAAGGCTATGGTCACTGAGTCTGTACATAGTCAAAGCTTTCATTAAGTTTGGGTCAGTCACAGTGGTCAGGTATTCTGCCACTGTGTACTCTCTGTTTAGGGCCAAATAGCATTCTAGTTTGCTCTGTTTTTTTGTTTGTTCTTTCCAATGTGTCAAGTAATTCTCTTTTTGTTTTCTCATGATTTGGTTGGGTCTAATTGTGTTGTTGTTGTTGTTGTTGTTGTTGTCCTGGGGCTGTGTGGGGTCTGTTTGTGTTTGTGAACAGAGGCCCAGGACAAGCTTACTTAGGGGACTCTTCTCCAAGTTCATCTCTCTGTAGGTGATGGCTTTGTTATGGAAGGTTTGGGAATCGCTTCCTTTTAAGTGGTTACTATCTGCCCCGTGAGTTCCCCCAATTGTTTGTTACCGTTGTGTACTGTTGATAATCACAAGTTTACTGGAGAACTGAGACTTTGGACAGGGTGGATATGGTATAATAAAGGCAGTTTATTCAGAGGTAAAGATATCTGGAATCGCGTGCACGGACTCGTGCACGTGTGTAGGTCACCTAAATCATCAGAAAAATTGCCCCTCCTGAGAATTTTTTCAGGAGCCGCCACTGCCCGGCAGGTTATCTCCCGTCGGACGTCCTCCCGCAGATGGCACCGGAAATGGTTGATCAGGGCCCACTCGTTCCATCCGGAACCCACTGCAAGAGTCCGAAACTCCAAAGCGAAGTCCTGCGCGGTCCTCCCCTCCTGCCTCAGGTGGACCAGCTGCTCGCCCGCCTCTCGACCTTCGGGTGGGTGATCGAAGACAGCCCGAAAGTGGCAAGCGAACTCCCCGTAGTTCTCCAATGTGGCTCCTCCTTCGTTCCAAACCGCGTTGGCCCACTCCAGGGCTTTCCCATACTGGCCCCCCGTTGGAAACGAACCCACATCCCTGCCGGCCAAACCCTCCCCTACCTTGGACGACGCTGGACCAATTGTGCGCCGCCCATGGGTCTCCCGGTTGCGACAGAGCCTGGACTTGAACCAGGATCTCTAGTGGCACAGCTAGCACTGCGATGCAGTGCCTTAGACCACTGCGCCACTCATGTCATCCACCCCCGACGAGCCATTTGTGTGTGTTCCCAAATGTGAGCCATGTTTTGTTTTTGTTTATTTGTTAAGATGTGTTAATGATGAGCGTTTTTTAATTATTAGCTAGCCACCGCTCTGAAGTAATTCACTAGCGTTGATGGAAGTTGTGATTCGGAAACACAAACACAATCGTGTTAGAATGGAACAAGGTCAAGTGTGCGGGGCTACATAAGGCGATATTTGTCCAATGAACCATGGCAGAGTTAGTGCCTACAGAAATATGCCATTATGATTTCTTTCTATTAGGGCTGGTCCAGCATGTGGGAACGCTTGCATCTGCAGGAACCCCTCTTTATACTTCTGTTGGTCAATTTTTTAGCTAGGACTCCGGTACACAGGAGAAGGGTGTAATTGCAGACTGCAATTAGTTTTCTGATATCTGCGTTTCTTGATGTCAAGTTACACCTATTGATGCTCACCATTGGTCCGTGGTCGTTTATTTGGCGTTGGTGAAAACAGTTGTTGACAACTGTAGCATTGTAGCTAAGCTTAACCCTACACTATTTTCCTAACCTTAACCTCATTCACCTAACCTGCCACGCTAATTCACCTAACATGCCAAGTTAATTATCCTAACCTGCCACGTTAGTTATCCTAACCTGCTATGTAAACAAATCATCTGTGTCAAGAAACCATCATTCTCATAACCCTGGAACTGACCAATGGCGGGTATTAATGGACTGACCAATGGTAGGCACCAATAATGGGTGTTTCCTGATTTCAAGGAACGCCCACGTCAAGAAACGCCCCGAATTGCAGTCTACAATTACACCATATTGATACACAGGCGGGAGGTGGGGTGCTCCAGTACTATAGGGGGTGGTAATGCACCATAACGTTGGATGCCAACCACCGATAAACCCCACAGAAGAAGAGGCAGGGGCGACAACGGTAGACTGTGTCCTTCGGGCGAGGTTGGAGAAAATGGCGGAAGCGGAGGTTCTGTTTGAATCAGATGGCGTGTCAGGTGAAGATGAGCGTGAGAAGAATTGTATTCCAGTGGAGAATGCAAAAGGAAATCAGAGAAGTCAAGTGGTAGTGGAAACTAGTAAATCCAAGTCTAGTTCTGAGTCTTTTTTGGTCGGAGTAAGGGTTTTGGATCGATGTTGTTACCTGGGAGATCCGATTGAAGTCTCTATGAAAATTGTGAATGCGTTGGATGAGGTGGCGTTGATGAGAGTAACGAGAATGGGTTTATTTTGTTTTTTTGTGTATTTTTGGAACAGATAGACAAGCTCTGAGCCTCAAGAAGATATCGGATTGGAATGTGTTTTGTATGGACTTTTGAAGCAGGGCGCCTATCAAGGGTGTTATCTCTTGGGTGGAGCTAGAAGTAAACGCAAAGGATATATATGAAGAATTGGATCAAGTGGTTGGTGCACACCGACTGACCCGCATGGTGGATGGAGTGAGGAAGCCCACTCCATCCATTCTATTGTTTTTGATGAAGAGTCTCTTCCTTCTCATGTGTATTTGGGTTTCATGAGATACCCTGTGAGAGCCTTCGTGCCCAAACCCATGCAGTACGATAAATGCAAAATATTTCGTCATGTGTCAAGTGTATGTAGACGGGAGGGGTATCATATGCCAGCTGAGCCTAAATGCTGCAATTGTGTTGGTGAACATGCACCCACATTTCTGAAGTGTCCTGTTAGGGTGAAGGAGACGGAGGTGGTAAGATTAAGGGCTGTCCAGCATGTCTCCTATCCAGAGGCTGTGAGAAGAGTGGAAGAAAGGAGTGAAGTTGAAGAAATAATGGTAGTAGGGGTAGAGACACCAGATAATATTCCTTTTCAACAGAGGGATCCTGATATGTTGTATGTTAAGAAGGTGGACTTTGTAGCATTTATTGCATTGGTTATCAACTGCACAGAGCAAACAGAGAGGAAATCTGAGAAAATAGGCATCATTGTGAGTGCGGATGAGTGTTTTTTTTGGGAATCAGGGATTTTTAATCAGGGATTTCAAAGCAAATTGTATTTGTCACATGCGCCGAATACAACAGGTGTAGACCTTACCGTGAAATGCTTACTTACTAACCCTTAACCAAGAATGCAGTTCAAGAAATAGAGTTAAGAAACTAAAGTAAAAAATTAAATACAAAGTAACACAATAAAATAACAATAACGAGGCTATATACAGGGGGTACCGGTACCGAGTCAATGTGCGGGGGTACAGGTTAGTGGAGGTAATTATTTGTAATTATAGGTAGGGGTAAAGTGACTATGCATAGATAATAAACAGCTAGTAGCAGGGGTGGGTGGGTCAATGTAAATAGTCCGGGTGGTCATTTTATTAATTGTTCAGCAGTCTTATGGCTTGGGGGTATAAGCTGTTAAGGAGCCTATGACTTGGGTGCTGGAGTCTTACAGCAAAGACATTACAAGGGAACCTGACTATGAATGCTCCGTACTCACAGGCACCCGAGCCTGTTTAGGGATGTGATTTGAATTGTGACTGAAGGAGTGGGATGTTCTCGCAATGGAATATTTTTTTTTCAATACCCGTACCAATAGCTGTAGTCTGCCATAAAACCTTAAAGAAGAAGACAGTGTCCTTCACCTAGGACTCTGGTACACGGGAGGCGGGATAGGTAGGTAGCTTGCTACCTAACGATAGCTAGGACACCGGTAGACAGTGTCCTTTTGCCCATGCCTGTCGGGCACTGCTTTCCCGCAGTTCTGTTAACGACGACGAGGGCAGGTATTCGGCAGGTGTTAGTGAATGACATTGGGTGCTAGCTAGTTGGCTAGCTAGGACTCCGGTACACAGCAGGCAGGATAGGTAGCTAGCTAGCCAAATAATGTACTAAAGGAGCTTAATGTTACTCCTTATAGTCCAAGGACCTTACATATTCTGTTTAAAGGCGAATTGGCTCTGGAAGCCAAAACAGCCAAATACTCCATCTACAGTGCATTCGGGAAGTATTCAGACCCCTTGACTTTTTCCACATTTTGTTACGTTACTGCCTTAAAATGGATTAAATGCTTATTTTTCATTTTCTCATCAATCTACACACAATACCTGGCGGCAGGTAGCTTAGTGGTTAAGAGCATTGTGCCAGTAACCGAAAGGTCGCTGGTTCTAATCCCCGAGCCGACTAGGTGAAAAATCTGTCTGTGCCCTTGAGCAAGGCACTTAACCCTAATTGCTTCTGTAAGTCGCTCTGGATAAGAGCGTCTGCTAAATGACTAAAAATGAAAAAAAAATACCTCATAATGACAAAGCAAAAACAGGTTTTTAGAAATTTTATAGATTTGCACATTTTTGTAAATATCATATTTACATAAGTATTTAGACCCTTTACTCAGTACTTTGTTGGGTATGACGCTACAAGCTTGGCACACCTGTATTTGGTGAGTTTCTCCCATTCTTCTCTGCAGATCATCTCAAGTTCTGTCAGGTTGGATGGGGAGCATCGCTGCACAGCTATTTATAGGTCTCTCCAGAGATGTTAGATCGGGTTCAAGTCTGGGCTTGTCCCGAAGCCACTCCTGCATTGTCTTGGCTGTGTGCTTAGGGTCGTTGTCCTGTTTGAAGTTGAACCTTTTCCCCAGTCTGAGGTCCTGAGTGCTCTGGAGCAGGTTTTCATAAAGGATCTCTCTGTACTTTGCTTCTCCCATCTCCACAGAGGAACTCTGGAGCTCTGTCAGAGTGACCAGCGGGTTCTTGGTCACCTCCCTGACCAAGGCCTTACTCCCCCGATTGCTCAGTTTGGCATGGGGGGCCAGCTCTAGGAAGAGCCTTGGTGGTTCCAAACTTCTTCCATTTATGGCCACTGTGTTCTTGGGGACCTTCAATGCTGCAGACATTTTTTGGTACCCTTCCCCAGATCTATGTCTCGACACAATCCTGTCTCTGAGCTCTACGGACAATTCCTTCGACCTCATTTTTACATTTACATTTTAGTCATTTAGCAGACGCTCTTATCCAGAGCGACTTACCGTTAGTGAGTGCATACATTATTATTATTTTTTGTAATTTTTTTCATACTGGCCCCCTGTGGGAATCGAACCCACAACCCTGGCGCTGCAAACGCCATGCTCTACCAACTGAGCTACATCCCTGCCGGCCATTCCATGACTTGGTTTTTGCTCTGACATTAAATATATAGGTGTGTACCTTTCCAAATCATGTCCAATCAATTGAATTCACCATAGCTGGACTCAAGTTGTAGAAACATCTCAAGGATGATCAATGGAAACAGGATGCACCTGAGCTCAATTTCGAGTCTCATAGGAAAGGGTCTGAATACTTATGTAAATAAGGTTTTTCTGTTTTTTTTGCTAAAATGTCTAAAAACCGTGTAGGAACCAATGGGATGCTCGAGGGGGGGAGGGGGGGGGGGGGGCGTTCATGTAGGAACCAATGGGATGCTCGTGGGGGTGTTCATGCAGATGCAAGAATGCCCACATGCAGGAACACCCCGACTTGCAGGCCGCAATCACACACAATTGGCTTCAGGGACCAACCACAGATCAGGGAGGAGAAGTTCAGCCAGACAGGAAACAAAAAGGCGGTCCTTCATTTCAGTATTTATTTAGCTTTGATTGCATTGTCTGTGAATAGCTGAAATTGCATCTAGGTGAAGTTTTACATTGTTTGAAATCATCTCAGCAGTGCTCTCACCGAATTCATGTAAGTAGTATTGAATATGGACAGCTTCATTTTCTCCTCTAGATGTCAGCTAAATACAGCCTCCTGGCTTGGCTAGACACCAAATATCCTCACCTCACTGCCTCTGGCCCCTCTGGTCCCTCCAAAGCCATCTTTAATTAGTCCTATGCTTTCATTTGTTTCCAACCTAGGCCCATTTGGCTGCTCCGCCATCCATCACCAAATAGGAAGGAAAAATATGAGGTGTTTGGGGACCGGACGGCATGGCATTTGAAGCTAGGTGACTCCCCACCGTTCGTGAACACAAGGTAAGAATTAATCAAGTGTTCATAGTGCCATGGCCATCACCAGCTGGCAGGGATGGATTTTGAGCTCTCCGAGTTAGGGAGTCCACAGAGAGGCCCTCATGGCACAGCTGAGTTTGTTTTGTAAAATTGCAGCTGTCCAGAACATGACAGCTACAGCATTAGCAGGGCCATTAAGACGTGTAGGACATTTCCATGGAAACGATTTGAAAAATGACAACCCCTAGCTACTATGAGATATTAATTATGCTCGGCACCCCATGGCAAATAACACTTTCTAAAACGGTTGGGAGGACAAAGATCTGCCTTGTTTTCCTTCTCCCTCTCTCTCGCTCTTTCTCTCTCTCCCTCTCTCTCCCCCTATGGTATTGTCAGGCCAGTCACTAGGGTTTTAGTAAAAATATATATACACTCAGTGGCCCGTTTATTAGGTATACCGATCTAGTACTGGGTCGGACCCCACTTTGCCTCCAGAACAGCCTGAATTCTTCGGGCATGGCAACGTTGCTCAATTGGTATCAAGGGGCCTAATTTGTGCCAGGAAAACATTCCCCACACCATTACACCACCGCCACCAGCCTGTACCGTTGACACCAGGCAGGATGGGGCCATTGACTCTTGCTGCTTACGCCAAATCCTTTCTACAGGGACCAGGATTTGTCGGATGTTTTTCCACTCCTCAATTGTCCAATGTTGGTGATCGTGTGCCCACTAGAGCCGCTTCTTCTTGTTTTTAGCTGATAGGAGTGGAAGCTGGTGTGGTCATCTGCTGCAATAGCCCATCTGTGACAAGGACCGACGAGTTGTGTGTTCTGAGATGCCATTCTGTGCATGACTGTTATACTGTGCCGTTATTTGCCTGTTTGTGGCCTGCCTGTTAGCTTGGACGATTCTTGCTATTCTCCAACCTCTCTTATCAATGAGCTGTTTTCGCCTACAGGACTGCCGCTGACTGGATGTTTTTGTTTGACACACCATTTGTGGTAAACCCTAGACACTGTCATGAGTGAAAAACCCAGGAGTCCGGCCGTTTCTGAGGTAGGGTTGAAGTCGGAAGTTTACATACACCTTAGCCAAATACATTTAAACTCAGTTTTTCACAATTCCTGACATTTAATCCTAGTAAAAATGTCCTGCCTTAGGTCAGTTAGGATCACCACTTTATTTTAAGAATGTGAAATGTCAGAATAATAGCAGAGAGAATAATTTATTTCAGCTTTTATTTCTTTCATCACATTCCCAGTGGGTCAGAAGTTTACATACACTCAATTAGTATTTAGTAGCATTGCCTTTCAATTGTTTAACTTGGGTCAAACGTTTCGGGTAGCCTTCCACAAGCTTCCCACAATAAGTTGGGTGAATTTTGGCCCATTCCTCCTGACAGAGCTGGTGTAACTGAGTCAGGTTTGTAGGCCTCCTTGCTCGCACATGCTTTTCAGTTCTGCCCACAAATTTTCTATAGGATTGAGGTCAGGGCTTTGTGATGGCCACTCCAATACCTTGACTTTGTTGTCCTTAAGCCATTTTGGCACAACTTTGGAAGTATGCTTGGGGTCATTGTCCATTTGGAAGACCCATTTGCGACCAAGCTTTAACTTCCTGACTGATGTCTTGAGATGTTGCTTCAATATATCCACATAATTTTCCTTCCTCATGATGCCATCTATTTTTTGAAGTGCACCAGTCCCTCCTGCAGCAAAGCACCCCCACAGCATGATGGTGCCACCCCCGTGCTTCACGGTTGGGATGGTGTTCTTCGGCTTGCAAGCAACCCCCTTTTTTCTCCAAACATAACGATGGTCATTATGGCCAAACAGTTCTATTTTTGTTTCATCAGACCAGAGGACATTTCTCGAAAAAGTACGATCTTTGTCCCCATGTGCAGTTGCAAACTGTAGTCTGGCTTTTGTATGGCGGTTTTGGAGCAGTGGCTTCTTCCTTGCTGAGCAGCCTTTCAGGTTATGTCGATATAGGACTCGTTTTACTGTGGATATAGATACTTTTGTACCTGTTTCCTCCAGCATCTTCACAAGGTCCTTTGCTGTTGTTCTGGGATTTATATGCACTTTTCGCACCAAAGTACGTGCATCTCTACGAGACAGAACCCGTCTCCTTCCTGAGACAGCTGCGTGGTCCCATGGTGTTTATACTTGCGTACTATTGTTTGTACAGATGAACGTGGTACCTTCAGGCGTTCGGAAATTGCTCCCAAGGATGAACCAGACTTGTGGGGGTCTAATCTTGGCTGACTTCTTTTGATTTTCCCATGATGTCAAGCAAAGAGGCACTGAGTTTGAAGGTAGGCCTTGAAATAAATCCACAGGTAGACCTCCAATTGAGTCAAATGATGTCAATCATGCGATGAACAGCGCCGGAGAAGATGGCTGCCATTTTACAGCCCTCTAACCAATTGTACTATTATGTGTGTTTTTCCGCGTTATTTGTAATTTATTTTGTACATAATGTTTCTGCCATCGTCTCTTATAACCAAAGAGAGCTTCTGGATATCAGGACAGCGATTACTCACCTCGCATTGGACGAAGATTTTTTCTTCAACGAGGCGTTCACGAAGGATATCCTACAGACACCCGACAAGGCCCAGATCCCCGTCATTCGCGTGAGGAAGAGACGGAGATATCGCGGACGCAGATCCGGGTGCCTTGTAAGGATCCGACGGCGAGCGAGTAAACTGCCTCTCCCATCAATCCTATTAGCCAACGTTCAATCTTTTGAGAATAAAATTGACGATTTAAGATTACGGTTATCCTACCAACGGGACATTAAAAACTGTAATATCTTATGTTTCACGGAGTCGTGGCTGAACGACAACAATGATAACATTCAGCTAGCAGGCTATACGCTACATCGGCAGGACAGAACGTCTGACTCTGGTAAGACAAGGGGTGGCGGTCTCTGTATATTTGTAAACAACAGCTGGTGCACAAAATCAAATACTAAGGAAGTCTCGAGGTTTTGCTCGCCTGAGGTAGAGTATCTTATGATAAGCTGTAGACCACACTATTTACCAAGAGAGTTTTCATCTATATTTTTCATAGCTGTCTATTTACCACCACAAACCAATGCTGGCATTAAGATTGCACTGAATGAGTTGTACAAGGCCATTAATCAACAGGAAAACGCTCATCCAGATGCAGCGCTCCTAGTAGCCGGGGACTTTAATGCAGGGAAACTTAAATCCGTTCTACCTAATTTCTACCAGCATGTTAAATGTGCAACCAGAGGGAAAAAAACTCTAGACCACCTTTACTCCACACACAGAGATGCATACAAAGCTCTCCCTCGCCCTCCATTTGGCAAATCTGACCATAACTCTATCCTCCTGATTCCTGCTTATAAGCAAAAACTGAAGCAGGAAGCACCAGTGATTCGGTTAATAAAAAAGTGGTCAGATGACGCAGATGCTAAGCTACAGGACTGTTTTGCTAGCACAGACTGGAACATGTTCCGGGATTCTTCAGACAGCATTGAGGAGTACACCACATCAGTCACTGGCTTCATCAATAAGTGCATCGATGATGTCGTCCCCACAGTGACCGTACGTACATACCCCAACCAGAAGCCATGGATTACAGGAAACATCCGCACTGAGCTAAAGGGTAGAGCTGCCGCTTTCAAGGAACGGGACTCTAACCCGGACGCTTATAAGAAATCCCGCTATGACCTCCGACGAACCATCAAACAGGCAAAGAGTCAATACAGGTCTAAGATTGAATCATACTACACTGGCTCTGACGCTCGTCGGATGTGGCAGGGCTTGAAAACTATTACAGACTACAAAGGGAAGCACAGCCGCGAGCTGCCCAGTGACACAAGCCTACCAGACGAGCTAAACCACTTCTATGCTCGCTTCGAGGCAAGCAACACTGAAGCATGCATGAGAGCACCAGCTGTTCCGGACGACTATGTGATCACGCTCTCCGTAGCCGATGTGAGTAAGACTTTTAAGCAGGTCAACATTCACAAGGCCGCAGGGCCAGACGGATTACCAGGACGTGTACTCCGAGCATGTGCTGACCAACTGGCAAGTGTCTTCACTGACATTTTCAACATGTCCCTGACTGAGTCTGTAATACCAACATGTTTCAAGCAGACCACCATAGTCCCCGTGCCCAAGAACTCTAAGATAACCTGCCTAAATGACTACCGACCCGTAGCACTGACGTCTGTAGCCATGAAGTGCTTTGAAAGACTGGTCATGGCTCACATCAACAGCATAATCCCAGAAACCCTAGACCCACTCCAATTTGCATACCGCCCCAACAGATCCACAGATGATGCAATCTCTATCGCACTCCACACTGCCCTTTCCCACCTGGACAAGAGGAACACCTACGTGAGAATGCTATTCATTGACTACAGCTCAGCATTCAACACCATAGTGCCCTCTAAGCTCATCACTAAGCTAAGGATCCTGGGACTAAACACCTCCCTCTGCAACTGGATCCTGGACTTCCTGACGGGCCGCCCTCAGGTGGTAAGGGTAGGTAACAACACATCTGCCACACTGATCCTCAACACGGGGGCCCCTCAGGGGTGCGTGCTCAGTCCCCTCCTGTACTCTCTGTTCACCCATGACTGCATGGCCAGGCACGACTCCAACACCATCATTAAGTTTGCCGACGACACAACAGTGGTAGGCCTGATCACCGACAACGATGAGACAGCCTATAGGGAGGAGGTCAGAGATCTGGCCGTGTGGTGCCAGGACAACAACCTCTCCCTCAACGTGACCAAGACAAAGGAGATGATTGTGGACTACAGAAAAAAAAAGAGGACTGAGCACGCCCCCATTCTCATCGACGGGGCTGTAGTGGAACAGGTTGAGAGCTTCAAGTTCCTTGGTGTCCACATCACCAACGAACTATCATGGTCCAAACACACCAAGACAGTCGTGAAGAGGGCACAACAAAGCCTATTCCCCCTCAGGAGACTAAAAAGATTTGGCATGGGTCCTCAGATCCTCAAAAAATTCTACAGCTGCACCATCGAGAGCATCCTGACTGGTTGCATCACCGCCTGGTATGGCAACTGCTTGGCCTCTGACCGCAAGGCACTACAGAGGGTAGTGCGTACGGCCCAGTACATCACTGGGGCAAAGCTCCCTGCCATCCAGGACCTCTATACCAGGCGGTGTCAGAGGAAGGCCCTCAAAATTGTCAAAGACTCCAGCCACCCTAGTCATAGACTGTTCTCTCTGCTACCGCACGGCAAGCGGTACCGGAGTGCCAAGTCTAGGTCCAAAAGACTTCTCAACAGCTTCTACCCCCAAGCCATAAGACTCCTGAACAGCTAATCATGGCTACCCGGACTATTTGCACTGCCCCCCCACCCCATCCTTTTTACGCTGCTGCTACTCTGTTAAGTATTTATGCATAGTCACTTTAACTCTACCCACATGTACATATTACCTCAACTACCTCAACTAGCCGGTGCCCCCGCACATTGACTCTGCAACGGTACCCCCCTGTATATATAGCCTCCCTACTGTCACTTTATTTTACTGTATATATAGCCTCCCTACTGTCACTTTATTTTACTTCTGCTCTTTTTTTCTCAACACTTTTTTTGTTGTTGTTTTATTCTTACTTTTTTTGTTTAAAATAAATGCACTGTTGGTTAAGGGCTGTAAGTAAGCATTTCACTGTAATGTCTGCACCTGTTGTATTCGGCGCATGTGACCAATAAAATTTGATTTGATTTGATTTGATTTGAATTAGCCTATCAGAAGCTTCTAAAGCCAATACATCATTTTCTGGAATTTTCCAAGCTGTTTAAAGGCACAGTCAACTTAGTGTATGTAAACTTCTGACCCACTGGAATTGTGATACAGTGAATTATAAGTGAAATAATCTGTCTGTAAACAATTGTTGGAAAAATTACTTGTGTCATGCACAAAGTAGATGTCCTAACCGACTTGCCAAAACTATAGTTTGTTAACAAGAAATGTGTGGAGTGGTTGAAAAACAAGTTTTAATGACTCCAACCTAAGTGTATGTAAACTTCCGACTTCAACTGTACTAGAACCGGCGCCCCTGGCACCGACGATCATACCACGCTCAAAGTCGCTTATGTCACTTGTTTTTCCCATTCTAACATTCAATCGAACAGTAACTGAATGCCTCGATGCCTGTCTGCCTGCTTTATATAGCAAGCCACGGCCACGTGACTCACTGTCTGTCGGAGCGAACCATTTTCGTGAACGGGGTGGTGTACCTCA
>NW_028162948.1:0-1000 GCF_964263955.1 Coregonus lavaretus | reverse complement strand
TCTAAACTGGTACCAGTATATAGAACCATGAAGCTAGTTCTACACTGGTTCCAGTATATAGAACCCTGAAGCTAGTTCTACACTGGTACCAGTATATAGAACCCTGAAGCTAGTTGTAAACTGGTACCAGTATATAGAACCCTGAAGCTAGTTCTAAACTGGTACCAGTATATAGAACCCTGAAGCTAGTTCTAAACTGGTACCAGTATATAGAACCCTGAAGCTAGTTCTAAACTGGTACCAGTATATAGAACCCTGAAGCTAGTTCTAAACTGGTACCAGTATAAAGAACCCTGAAGCTAGTTCTAAACTGGTACCAGTATATAGAACCCTGAAGCTAGTTCTAAACTGGTACCAGTATATAGAACCCTGAAGCTAGTTCTAAACTGGTACCAGTATATAGAACCCTGAAGCTAGTTCTAAACTGGTACAAGTATACAGTACATTCGGAAAGTATTCAGACCACTTCACTTTTTCCACATTTTCTTACGTTACAGCCTTAAATGGATAAAATAACACATTTTCATTATCAATCTATACACAGTACCCCATAATGACAAAGCAAAACAGGTTTTTTGAAATTTTTGCAAATGTATTAAAAACAGAAAGACCTTATTTACGTAAGTATTTAGACCCTTTGCTATGAGACTCAACATTGAAGGTGCTTCAACAAAGTAAAGGTAGTTCAATACATAAAACACAGTTATACTACACATATTCCTGTGTTTTTAAGGATCTTAATGACAGTACAGACGTATCAACTGTTAGTGGTAAATAAAACTACATATTCCTATCCTACAGTTATAATACACATGTTCCTGTGTTTTTAAGGACCTGAGTGACAACACATGTAAGACGTCTGTCCACCAGATGATACATTCCTGTCCCTAAGACTATTCTTCTGGACTCAGATCAATCAGTGTGATTTTGAACCAGCCTTCTATATACATTGACCACATTATACTGTCATTATACAACATTATCTTCACCAGATCTCAAA